>NC_057796.1:97052243-97052545 GCF_018294505.1 Triticum aestivum | reverse complement strand
GAACAGTAGACGGTGGAGGGGTGGTTGAACAGTAGCCGGTGGAGTAGCGCGCGGTGGAGGCTGGATGAACAGGAGCCCGTGGAGGCTGGAGGAGGTCGACGGTAGCCCGTGGAGGCTGGAGGAGGTCGATGGTGGAGATGAACAGTATCCCGTGGAGTCCCGTTTTGCGGTACGCCACACCCCTCCCGATGAACAGGACCCCCGTTTCGACCGTAGGAGGTCCGTTTCGTCCGTTTTGCGGTACGCCACACCCCTCCCGATCAACAGGACCCCCGTTTCGACCGTAGGAGGTCCGTTTCCTC
>NC_057796.1:97048841-97052187 GCF_018294505.1 Triticum aestivum | reverse complement strand
GCGGTGGAGGCTGGATGAACAGGAGCCCGTGGAGGCTGGAGGAGGTCGACGGTAGCCCGTGGAGGCTGGAGGAGGTCGATGGTGGAGATGAACAGTATCCCGTGGAGTCCCGTTTTGCGGTACGCCACACCCCTCCCGATGAACAGGACCCCCGTTTCGACCGTAGCGCTCCAACACAAGTCCGTTTCGTCTGTTTTGCGGTACGCCGCACCCCTCCCGATCAACAGGACCCCCGTTTCGACCGTAGGAGGTCCGTTTCATCTGTTTTGCGGTACGCCACACCCCTCCCGATCAACAGGACCCCCGTTTCGACCGTAGGAGGTCCGTTTCCTCCATTTTGCGGTATGCCAGACCCCTTCCGATCAACAGGACCCCGTTCCGAATGTAGGAGGTCTGTTTCCTCCGTTGTGTGGTACGCCAGGCCTCGTTTCCATCGCCTGTTACGTCCAAGCCCTCCCGATGAACACGACCACGCATTCTGTTCTGACCCAGCCGGTTGGCTCCCACGCGTTCCGTTGCCTCCTGATGAACACGACGCATTCCGTTGCCTCCCCATGAACACGACACATTCCGTTGCCTCCCCATGAACACGACGACGACGCTGTTTCTCCGTTCCGACCCAGCCATGTACACGAGCCCTCGCCGTACGTATGCGCGAGTAGGCGTTTGAGACCCCGCCCGTATGTACACATACGTGGCCGTATTTTCTTTCTTGCACCCTGGCCGTTGTACGTACGTGTACATGCTACGCGTGCGCCTCTACTACGACACGTGCGCGCCTCTACTACGACACGTGCGCCCCTCTACATCCACCAGTATGTACGTACACGTTCGCGACCAGAATGACAACGCTACGTACGCTTCGACCAGGTGGGTCCCGACTGTCAGGCACTTCCTTGCCTGCGAAGATGTAGCTGGTGGGTCCCAGCAGTCAGGGGGCGAATCGTTTTTTTTGCCCGGATGCACTTCCTTGCGTGCGAAGATGTAGCTGGTGGGTCCCAGCAGTCAAGGGGGCGAATCGTTTTTTTTTGCCCGGACGTAGTTCCTTGCATGCGAAGATGTAGCTGGTGGGTCCCAGCAGTCAGGGGAAACTTTTTTTCGCGAAATACAGTGGCCCGTCCGGTGGGTCCCAGCTATCAGGTGGAGGAATCATTATTTTCCGCGTAATAAGGAGGCACTTCCTTGCTGCGGCCGTGGACCCAGCTGTCAGCCTCTCCACGTACAGTCCACGTCCGATGGAAGCCGTTCCTTGACCACGTTGACCACGCCGTGCCGAGAGCACCAGGGCGGTGGACGACGGCGAGGCCTAGGAAGGGGACGACGCGGAGCCGGGGAAGACGCGACAGTGGATGCCCACGCGTAGAGGAGTACGAGGGTTCACTGGTTCGCTGCGGTGTGAGGCTGCCATCGCCGCAGAATAACAGGGGGTGTGGGTGAGTAGAGGGATGGCCTGGCCAGCGGTGGGAGTAGTAGGGGGCGGTGAGGCCTCCGCCGCATCGCAGCCGGCCACGGGAGGCAGGAGCACGAGGCACGACCGGCGCTGGTTTGGGCGGCTGGAGCAAGAAGACCAGAGGTTGAAGAAGCACTACGGCCGTTGGATGGACATCGTACGGTCACTGGAGCTAGAATCGTGCATATTGACTAAGTTGACAAAGCCCTCCATCCCCGTCAACTTAGTAGGCCCACAAGTCAGCCTGCCACTATACTGGGTCCCAGCTAACAGGGGGAGTATTCGTTTTTTTGTGCGTAATAAGGAGGCACTTCCTTGCGTGCGAAGATATAGCTGGTGGGTCCGAGCTGTCAGCGGCGGTAACGTTTTTTTGCGAAATACAGAGGCCCTTTCGGTGGGTCCCTGATGTCACGTGGAGGAATCATTATTTTGCGCGTAATAAGGAGGCATTTCCTTGCGTGCGGCCGTGGACCCAGCTGCCGGCCTCTCCACGTACAGTCCACTTCAGATGCATGTCGGTCGTTGACGACGTTGACCAGGCCGCGCCGAGAGCACCAGCACGGTGGACGATGGCGAGGCCTAGGAAGGGAACGACACGGAGGCAGGGAAGACTCGGCAGTTGTTTCCCACGCGGAGGGGAGTACGACTATACGAGGGATTACTGGTTCGTCTGCCGTCGCCGGAGAATAACAGCAGGTGTGGGTGAGTAGAGGGATGGCTAGGCCAGCGATGGGAGTACGGTGGGGCGGTGATGCCTGCGCAGCAGCAGAGCCGGCCATGGGGAGGAGGGAGCAGGCAGTCCCACCGGCGCTTGTTTGAGCGGCTGGAGCAGGAAGAGCAGAGATTGAAGAAGCACGACGGCCGTTTGATGGACATTCAACAGTCACTGCTTATGCGTCAACCTTTTTTTAGCAAATCCTCAAATCTGTGGAAAACAACATACAGCCCATCTGCCATTATTTCTAATAATTTACAGCCCATTTGCTAATTCTCAAGGTTTTTTTGGAGCCCATATTCTTTTTGTTAGCATTACAGCCCATATTGTGGCCACGGTTAAAAAATTATACGAAATTTTGCATATTTCGGTGCGGTCCGAACTGTTTTTAATCCCGAAATTTCGACTCACATTCAAACTGATTTTAAAAATAAATGTATATCAATATAAAATCCAACATATTCTCCACGCATACAAATTAATGTAATTTAAAATCTTGAAATGAAAAAAAAGATATTTGAAACTAATTGCCGGTTTGATGTGTTTTAAAAATGTACAGCCCATTTCTCATTACTGATAGGCCATTTTCTCGGCCAGCCGAATGAAGCTCTCCTCGTTTTGAAAGATTTGCAGCCCAACAGGCGTGACAAAGCGACTTACCTGGCAAATCACAAAAAAATTGGGCTGTGGCCGTGGACCCAGCTGTCAGCCTCTCCACGTACAGTACTCTTCCAATGGAAGTCGGTCATTGACCACATTGACCACGCCGCGCCGAGAGCACCACGGCGGTGGACGACGGCAAGGCCTAGGAAGGGGACGACGTGGAGCCAGGGAAGACGCGACAGTGGATGCCCACGCGGAGAGGAGTACGAGGGTTCACTGGTTCGGCTGCGGTGTGAGGCTGCCGTCGCTGCAGAATAACAGGGGGAGTGGGTGAGTGGAGGGATGGCCTGGCCAGCGGTGGGAGTAGTATGGGGACGGTGAGGCCTCCGCGGCAGCACAGCCGGCCACGGGAGGCAGGAGCATGCGGCACGACCGGCGCTGCTTTGGGCGGCTGGGGCAAGAAGACCAGAGGTTGAAGAAGCAGTGCGGCTGTTGGATGGACATCGTTGACCACGCCGGGCCGAGAGCACCAGGGCGGTGGACGACGGCGAGGCGTACGAAGGGAACGACGCGGAGCC
>NC_057796.1:97024167-97048531 GCF_018294505.1 Triticum aestivum | reverse complement strand
CAGTGGCTGCCCACGCGGTGGAGAGTACGAGGGTTGACTGGTTCGGCTGCCGTCGCCGGAAAATAACAGGAGGTGTGGGTGAGTAGAGGGATAGACAGGCCAGGGATGCGAGTATGATGGGGCCGTGAGGCCTGCCCGGCAGCACTGCCGGCCACGGGAGGCGGGAGCAGGCGGTTCCGACGGCGCTGGTTTGGGCGGCTGGGGCAGGAAGATCAGAGACTGAAGAAGCACGATTGTCGTTAGATTGACATCTAACGGTCTGACGCTGGTAGAGTCGATTGTTGACTAAGTTTCTTTTTTGAGAAACCTTGTGTACGCATGAACTTAGTAGGCCCACAAGTCAGCCTCCAAATCTGTGGCAGACAACATAAAGCCCATTTGCTTTTTTTTATAATTTGCAGCCCATTTGCTAATTCTTAAGTAATTTATTACAGCCCATTTTCTGCCCAGGACCACGGTCAAAAAGTTCAACCTTATTTTGCATATTTTGGTAGAGTCCGAACTGTTGTAATCCCAAAAAGATAAACATTTTTTAAGAACTTATTGATTTGCCAAAAAAATCATTTTTTTGTAAGCAAATAAGACGTGGGACAATTGAGTTGGTTTAAGGGAAAACCAGTGGTAAAAAAATCAGTGCTGGGTGGGAAAAAACAACAAAAATAAGGATGTAAATATGAAAAGGGAATTTTATGTGTTTTCAATATAATGATACGCGTATATGAACTAGTAAAACTATAGGTAGAGATTAGAAAACGGATGTAGGACATGCGTTTCAAGAGGAAAATAGAACTGGGCTGTGTGTTTGATTCAGTAAAAAAACTGCCTGCGGATGTTGTAAGACAAAATATAACTAACGCTGGCGGGCCAGAGGCCAGTAGATACCTGTTGGATCTTTGTGCCCCGTTGTCGTCATGGGCTGGGCCTGTTAAAAACAAAACCTACCCTGGGCAGTCTACAGCCCAGTTGAAACTTGCTCGACCTGAAAAAACAATATATGTGCTCAATAAATGAGAGAATTCTGCAAGTACAGACTGATAACTGGGATGCAGCACGGATATTGTTTTTTTATCGTGATAATAAGTGCATGCACTTGTTTCGAAAAAATTGGAGAACTGGGAATTCGAACGGCGGGTGCCTATGCTACCCATCAAATAAAAATCAGGTGCGTGAAAATTCGTTTCGAAACAAATGATTCAGCTTTATATCCACGTCGACCCTCGGCATGATGGTTGGAAGCAAATGCAAGTTCATACCAAAAGATCGTTAACAACAATACCAACTTGCGGACGACAAGGTAGTACAACTACCAATACCAAACTAACTTATAATCTTTTTACTCCTGGCCCTAGTGTTCGTCTGGTAGAAAATCTTGCAGAGGACCAGCTCCCGCTCCTTCTCTTGCTCCAGGTCCCCGAGGTGGTACTGGTGCATCACCCAGTTGGTCCTCTGCTGGTCGAAGTTCTTGTTGGTGTGCAGCACCAGAACCTTTTTCGTTGCCCGTCTGCCGGCCGTTGACCATCACCGGCAAGGTATTCCCGGTCTTGTGCCACATTGCGTGCATGCCGCACTCCGACTGTATCTTGCGACACGTCCACGTGCGCCTTTTGAACGCCCTGGAATTGCGCTGGAAGAAATGCTTCCTTAGGCCACTCAGTGTGATACCTGCAGTATTGTGGAATACAGGTTTTAGTGTACCTAGTTGGCATTTTCATAACATCTTTGGCATGTTGCAGTCACTTGTTTCACTTTTTATTAACTGTCAAATTGTAATTGCTTCACCAGGTCTGCCTCTAAAAAGAAAAATAGAGCTATAAACAAAGGAATATGTTTGTGCAAGTAGACGGCCGATCGGTGTCTTACCTGGAAGTTTCTCAGGTTGGGTGTAGCATATGCCGTGCTCGCTGTCGATGGTTGGTATGGACAAATCGATGAGAGACTGAAATCTCGCACTGTCAGCACTCACTTTGGCCTCAAGGTGCTCGATCAGCTCCTGATCCGTGGGATCGAACTTGACGCTAGCCGGCAGCACCGGCCGATCCTTCTTTGACTTGCATCGGTAATTCCAGTTATATGGTACTCAATGTATGATCAATCAACTGTTTTAAGTGAATGATGAAAGATTTTGACAGATAAGTGGTACTCCAAATCTGAAGTCCAGAATACCCGAACACGCCGCCGGGATTCTTGTGTCACCTCACGCGCAGCGTGTTGTCACGTCAATTCAATGTGTGGACATGATGAATAATTTGACCGACGTATACTAGTACTACTACTGTACTACTTACTAGTCGTATTTAGTGTCACAATTTATACATAGGTTTAACTAACAAGTACGCACTTGAAGCCTAACTGATATATATATATATATGGCTTCTGCACAGCATCTCCATCATCATTATCAGTACATCCTACGCAGGTGAGTTAGGAGGCACTTGATCCCAGGAAGGTATCTATCCTTCAAACCAGAGGAGTGCTTCAAACTAACCACAGTACATAATATCCAACAAAAGAGGGTCGTGCTACAGCAGCAGAATACATGGCTCAGTCTAGATATCAGCACGAATCAAGTTGTGCATATTTGATGTTGGCATGAACCACATCGCCGCATGTCGGGTTTGCAAAAGCCATCCATCGCATGGAAGCTTGATGCCTTTCACACACTGAAGATTATCTGGCAACAAGCTGTGTCAACGAATCTCTGGATATGGTGATTCATGAAACCCATGGTATGATGTGTAAACACAGCCCCCTCGCGAATGGAAGTTGCATAGCACAGTAATCATCGCCGGTGATATGATTGATGATTGGTTGGATGATCGGATAATTGAGCCCGAGGAACAAGGAGTGGTTGCCGAGGCTGTAAACCCGCCTCCAGTTGAATACGCCTGGCCCAACAGAGTTGGGATCTTTCTCGAACACGAAGCAGCCATAGCCATCAATGTCACGAACGCCCCACGCATTGTACTGCATGTGGTTTGATGTAATGGTTTGGTCAATTTGGTACGTGCGAATGAGCATCAAATGACCGCCGTCGGCTGAACGAGCAATAAACCACCACCCATCGGCTGGTATGATTCCAGGTCCTGGAATCATGAAGGCCAGCGCATTTGCGTCTGCTGCAACAATTCAAATTGGAGACCAAAAGGACAAAAATAAACAATCATGTTCAGAGTATGTGTGGAATTAAGATTATTATAACAGTGACACATATCATAGATAGAGAATTGCAATGTCGTGGTCATAATCATACCCCAAGTTGAAAAAATAAGCCAATGGCTTTCATATTCTAGCAATATGTCATGGTTCAAACATCATGTAACAATGAGAGGAAAACAGCTATGACAGCGCCTACTCATATTCTACCATAGCACTTACTACTACTGTTCTCATATCAACTCTAAGCAATAACATGCGTTGTTATAAAAATCTTGTAAACGAGAGTAACATATAGCAATCATGATGTTATGCTCATAATATGTATTCTAACAATCATTAGATGCCAATTGTTCTCATATCAACTCTAACAATGACATGTGTGGTCATAAAAATCTAGGAAATGAGAGGAACATATAGCAATGATGTGGTTATAGACATGCTATGCATTCTAAATTTGTAACAAATGAACAGGCAGTCGTATTCATAAGGTAAAGATGAGATGAGATAGAACAATTACACGACGATAGATTCCACCAGTATAGGCAGCCAATCTGTACGTCGACCGCGTAAACGATGCCATCGTGCACTATAGCATCAGACAGAAATGTTGCCTCAACAGGATTGATGATGAGCCATAACCATGTATGGCGACCGGATTCCAGATAGACTAATCCCATGTTGAACAAGGCAATGAGCTTGTAATACATGTAGTCTTCTGATGGTGTGGGCACTTCGCAGATTACAACTTTCTGCAAACAGAGGTCGAGCCAAAAGCTTGACGCGTCTCGTGCGTAGTAGGCAGGAGTGTCCGGCGGGCCGCGAGGCTCGATGGCGGCGGTATCCAATGATGGAAGGGTGATCTCTCGCTGGGTGTAGATATCCACGAGACGCCACGGACTACCGGTGTGGTGGATGAGGACGATCCAGTTGGCCTTCATGCCCGCCCAGTAGTGGCCGCGCATGAAGGACAGGTGGACGGGTAGTGGTAGCATGTCGAGGGGCACCACGGCAACCTCCGTAGGATCGTCAAGTCGGTGTCTGGGCCACCTGCGAGGACCGGGCATCAGCAAGAAGGGTGTCTTGAAAAGAGCCGGCCGGTTGCAGACGAGTAGACGGTACAAAGACACCGAGCATGCGGCCAGACGGACGGTGCTTAGTAGGTCCATACGACTACAGATCTGCTCCAAGAGAACATCAGGGAGGGAATTCCAATCGCGGCTCTGCGTGTCAGTCGGTTCTGCCATTGGGGTTTTCGGTGCCTGCGAGCCAGCGGGGAAGTGGATTCGGGCGGGCGAGCGAAGAAGCTTCTCCTCGTGTGGCCGAGCAGTGAGCGAGGGGATATGGTATGCGCGAGCTACCAAGGAAGATGCCGCGGGCGAGCGAGCAGTGAGCGGGGGTAAATGGTGTGCGGCTGACGATGGGGAAGAGAGGAGGAAGAAGAGTGGAAGACGGGGAAGAAAGTGCATTCAATCTCAATTCTACTAGTACTACTACCAGGATATACCGTCCTTCGGAGTGTAAATAGTTACACCGATGACATGTGGGTCTACCACAACAGGGCCCATATGTCAGTTAATGGAGGACAGAGGTGCGTAGGCGTATTTGCGGAAGCGTGCTCTACTGGCAAACATGATGGCAGTACTGGGTAAGGCTGATTTAGTAACACCAACACGCTGGTTCAGCTTATTAATTACGTGTCCCATCTGCTGCAGTGTGTATTGTCACTTCACTGCGAAGACTAGTTGAATAGTTCTCTCTGACCGAGATGAGGAATAATGGATCGTGAGGACTTCCTTTCTACAGTATCCCTGTGCCTCTACGCTCACTTCACTCATTTTGCTCCGTACCTAGTCACTTGTTGAAATCTGTAGAAAGACAAATACTCCGTATTTGGGAACAGAGGGAGGCTTTTACACCGTAGTATTTGGGAACAGAGGGAGTATCACCATATGGAGGAAACAGAGGAAGCTTGAAATATGAACATGTCAATGGGAGGGAGTAAGCCCCATGCATGCATGCAACATGCAACACTCACACGTACACATGGACGCACGCAACACTCACGCACCCATGCGGCACACAGCACACAACACAACACACACGCTCACGCTCAAGTGCTCAACCTACTCCCTACGTCCGTGAAAGACTATACATTTAGAGATTTACACATTGACCAAGGCATAATTAACGCCCAAAAGTAGCAGACTTATGTGTGCATGTGACCATTGAGATAAGAAGATTAAATGAAGGCCGTTGCATGCTGTAATTAAGGATAGACATGTAGCCTATACCTACAGCACAAGTTGGTGCATTAGTCAATCAATATCAATTTAGATTAAAGGCTAAATGCATTGGAAGTGTAGATGTACATCATGTAGTACACTCTTTGTTGGAAGACCGAGGGAGGACACGTGCATGCACTCACATAGACAGCCAGGGCGGTTCGCGCGCAAGGGTTGGACTCGTGTCACGCCTGCGTAAAGTTTTGTTTAACTGATTTCTTTGCTCTGCCAACTGACAGGTGGGACCCAGAAACCAGGTGACAATCTAACCAGTCAACAAAGTGCCACGTCGACTATGTGGCCGGTCAGTAGGGTGCAATATGGTGCTCTACGATGAGCTAGTGATCGTATAATCGCCGCAAAACTATATATAGTGACCGTAAAGAGCGTATTGTTACATACGTTGACTGCCAGTGTATTTTTCTCATTTCAAATTAAGCCATATTAATCGGAAAGGACGCAGTATGGACTACTACTACTAGTACTAGTACTGCTTTGATGTGTCCCGTCAACTCGCCGAACGAGGAGAAGCTTGCTTACTACGCCTCTCCCTCGCCCACGCGCATGGTGGTTCGCTGGACGAGGAGAGGGTTTTGACTACAGCGCCCTCTCCCTCTCCCTCTCCCTCTCCCTCGCCCTCGCCCTCGCGGTGGACGTGCAGCAGTTCAATCGGTGTGAGATTGCCAGAAGCATATTGTACTGTAGTATCATCATTGTTGGACCTTCCGAAGAGGCGAAGAGCCAAGTGCAAGGTTCACACGAGTACGAACTGTTGAACCTCCCGAAGAGGCAAAGAGCCAAGCGCAAGGTTTTATAGGAGTTGTCGTCCTAGTAGGAGTGTACTAGTACAACTATAGCGAACGATGCTACTGTATGGTGCCGCCACGTCACGTATATCCAAAGCTGTGCCACCTTTTTTCTCAAAGAGCGTGTTGGAGCCCGTGCAACAACCACACAAGTTGCACGTACACATAACACATTTACTAGTAATAAATTCTAAAGGACAAATGCCAGTATGCCACACAACTTCATCTCCAATTCATGTGATAAATTTGTGCACGACTAGTCTACATATATTCACAGCGCTACCGTTCACAATTACCGTACTCCACTTACATGTTATAGATGGGCAACATGTCCTCCTCCAGGTTCCAGTCCCAGGGGTTCTTCATGGATGGCACGATCCATAGCGGTGGGCAACGGGAATCATTGTCGCAGCTTTCTAGTCCGGTTCCACACGATGGAGACTCATCCAAGCTGAAGCGGCATAAATCAGGGATAGCGTGTCCCAGCATGTCGTTCATCCGGCGGTGCGCACTGAAGACACAACCATGCTTCATGAACGGCAGGCCTTCCGTGTCATGCACGGAAGGTGGCATCCGCTTCACAATGGGGTAGCTGTCCCCGATGAAAAGCGAGTACTCTCCAAGAGTGTTCCTCGGCACCCACGTAGCATCACGGGGGTCGAACTCGGCGCCGTTCATCTGGTACACGCGGCATCCCAGATCTGGACACATGGTGACGTACATAGTCAAGGTCCATGCATAATAATGTTGTGCTCAAATATGGCGGTCAGTAATACTGTGCAGCAAATAGTACTACTCCAGTATAGAGGAAGTAAAATAACCGGCTTATTATATATAGCCACTCTTGGCTACATGGATGAGATAGTAAGACATGGAAAAACAAAAATGGTGGCAGCTAGTGGGTTCAAGTCTTCAAGGGCCTAGCTAGCTATACGCGTCCTCCAAGGTAAAAAGTACTCCTACTAGTACTACAAAGTATACTACTAGTACAACAATGAAAGAGAAGGCGAGAGGGTTAAAAATGGAATACCTGGGTAGATGGTGACGGTCTGATCGTGGTAGATTGTGTGACCATGTTGCACATCAGTGGTACCATGGGTAACGACTGATAAGATAGTTGATCCCAATATGCCAAAGTCAGCTACAAGGTTCCAGGTTAGACCGAATCGCGGATGCAAATGCACATCCAGGATCGGCGATCTTATTTTGATCGGGGGATGACTGGTCCCTGCAACATAATGGAGTATCGTTAGGGATGCAAATGATGGTTTGTGCATTCCGTTTGTAATCTCCCGTACCGTAGGATGTCAACCAGATGAAACAAGTCCCCTGGCTTGTCACCGCGAAGATGCGGCCTAGATGGCGCACAACATCTTCGAACGTGTAGGGGTACAAATCTGCCGCCACCAACATGCGCCAGCCTCTGCCGTTACTGCCTCCTGCATTGATGGCAATCCTTATGTCGAACACCGCGATGAGATAGTAATCGTCGTAGCCGCGTCGCTTTGTCGGCGGGTCCGCAATTGCTATCTTCTTCAATCTCATGTAGGCATCATCATACGTATTCTTGCCCGGCCAGTCCGGAAGGCCGATCCCAATGGTGGAGAAGGGGTCTACCGAAACGGCCACACTGCTGTGGATGTTGCGCAAAATCATGGTGGTATCCGGCCGGAGGTATGCAAGCCAATCTTCGTTGGCACCGACCCAGACCTATATATAAGACGGTGGGCAGCGGAGAAATTACGGGATGGAAATGGAATAACTAAGTACTACATGATTAAACTCCATTACTGACCTGCTCATCGGACAAAATCTGACTACCTCTCAACGTCGGCAACTCTAGCGGAGTCAACGTGCAACCATGGCCAGGGAGCGGTGGACTGTCCCATAGAAGAACCTTCTCCTCAAGGATGCATGGAAGACCAACAAGCATGGCCTTTTCCCAAGCCTGTTTAAGCAGCGTCTTGAAAAAGTTGGTGCAGGAAGCACCGAGTCTTGCGGCGGTGAGGACATCGGAGCGGCGTGCGATTTCTCCCAGAGGATCGTCGTCCAAGGTCTCCCAGCCCCGACGAGGAGGAGAACCGCCTGGCGAATCCATGGGAGCAGCGACGAACTGCCTTCTCTTCGGGGGGAGGGGAACTGGCGAGGAGGAGATAAGAGCGTAGTAACCGCAGGGCCTCATCCCTTCCAACTGTAGATCGTTCCTCAGCGAAGGGGTGAGGCTATTATTTACTACTAGTACTAGTAAGAAATTTTTGGCATATGGAACGTTATGGGATTATGGAACGTTATGGGATTGCATTATACTGTAAATAATAGCACTAGTAAGAAATTTTTGGCACTAGGTAGTTGTTTTTGGCGTGGATTAAGAAATTTTTGGTATGTTTTTGCCATTTCTTGTACACGCCAACTAGTGTCAAAAAACGTCTTACATTATGTGACGGAGGAGTACGTACTCGTACTGTAGCAGTACTAGTACTACTTTTCTCAACTAGTAGTGCGATGTACTGTACTTCTAGTCTAGTCTAGTATAGTGCACCAACTCTTGAATCTCAGGGCCAAGGAGCTACAGTTGGAAGTGGAGGGTACTACTGTTCTCTAGAACCATCGCTGTACTATCAATGCAGGGGAAGTACACCTGCGTAGTGGCCTAGTGGGTACTCTCGGTGCTCTATTCAGCCGCTCCTCTCACGTAGCTGGCCTACTTAGCCGCTCCTCTCACGCACACACTAGCAGCCTGTTTATCAGCGACGGTTACTGCGGGGGCAGAACATTTGAGTTATTTGATACAGCGAGACTAGGCTTTCCGCTTCCATTTGTGGAGGTGTAATGGATCTCGTCGAACTTTGTTAGTAGTTCCTTCTTTATGAATGAGATGAAGCAAAGCTTTTGCCTCCATTTCAAAAAAAACACATCAAGAGGAATTTCTTTTATAGTAGAGCCGATAATGAGTGAAGTCCATGCGTGCAACGCCACAAGCTACAGAGTAGTAGTAGAGCACTTTACGTACAGAGCCATATTGCACAGTTCCCAATGCCCCGCCAGGCTTTTCCGGCTCCTCGGGCTTAATTGGGAGGCACTAGTTTAAATATGCTACTAGCTGGAAGCTGCAAGCGAGGTGCGGCTAGGGTGAGCACGCGAGCCACGGGATGCTGGGAAGGAAAACCCGTTCACGTGGCTAGGCTGTCTACTGCACCCAGATTGTGGGGCCGCACGTCCGTTTGACTTCAAAACTCAAACTACCCGTGTAAAATATTGGCTCGCAGCGAAGTGTAGTAGTACTATTTTAAAAAAAGGCCGCCGTGCGTTCGGCCGAGATCGAACCCACAAAACGAGGTATACACTCCCGCGACCACTAGTAGTACTCGTTGGAGTACAACGCAACCTAAAATTGCCTTTTGTCGCTAGTAGTACGTACATTGTTCCTTACAAGAAACCCCTAAGAGCATGGTTAATAGTATAGCCAGCTGCTGGCTATAAGCCAGTGCCATGTCATCTACAGCCCATCTTATAGCCAACATGTACAATAATAGATCAAAAGAGTGTACTACTTTTTTATTATGTGGCTCACTTCTCATTCTCACAAAGTGCCTAGGAGCACGTGCTAGAGCTGGCTCTTCACGAAGAGCCCGCTTACCTTCTCTCTCCTCTTCTCTTTCCTCCAACTAAGCAGAAATATACTAGTTTATTTCTTATAGCCCGCTGACTCAGCTCTATTGTACTTGCTCTAATAATGCAAGAAACCACTAAAATGCCAAGAAACTACTACCACCTGCATACGTGGCAGACTTAAGATAAGACTACCTTATCAACCATTGTACATGCTCTTACCAACAAAAATCCTCGAGTGACCTCCTACCTCCGGCCCGTCCACCTAGCCATCCTCGGCCATGGGACGCAGCTACCGCCGCCGGCAGAAGGCGAGGTCAAAACCGCCGGCGGTGTGGAGCCCATGTTGCAGCAGCCCGGATGCCAGCTCCGTCCGGCGCTCGCGGCCGCTAGCTAGCCAAGATAGTTCCATCCAGCTGCTTGTCTGCAAGGTTTGCTAGCTAGATTGGCACGGCAGCACGGCGGCTTGCTCGCGCGCGCTGTGCTAAGGCCAGCCATCTGGCTTGAGGGAAGGCCAGCGCGGAGGCTTGCTCGCTCGTGAGTCACGCTCGGGCCAGCCTGCCAACCCGTGTGGAGGCCAGCGCGGCGTCCGACCCGTCCGGCGGAGCGGCGGCCAACTCGCTCATCACCGGCGCCACCGACAAACACGCATCAGTACTGTTTGAAGTAATGTTCAGGAAAAATAATGATTTGAGGGGGAATAACAAGATAGAAGGTCAGATGTGGGTCCCTCGTGTCAACGGTCAAACAAAATGTGTTGGTTTAAGCTGCCTCATCAGCACGGACGTGTGGGCCAACCCTGTCATAAATGGGTTTAAACAAACCTAATCGGTAGGAGTACTAGGTAGTTTTTGGCATGGATTAAGAAATTTTGGGTATGTTTTTGCTATTTTTTGTACAATAGATTCTTCCTAGGGCTGGTTGAAAGTGGTAGTTTTTTGTTAAATACTCTACATATTGTAAGTAGGAGTGAAAGTTAAGCTTTGGAAGCCAATAAGCAAGGCTAGTTACATAGTGCATATGTGTACATGATTGAAAGTAAATATCAACCATGAGTGACTAATATCTTGATGGAAAACTCGAAACTATGGAATACTAGGAAAAAATGCATGGTTGGAAATACTAGCAATGTTCATGTCCGTTGCAACGAATCATAATTAGAATAATACTTATTCACAAACTTGGTACAAAACACTCTAATTTTGATATACATATGTCACTAGAGATATATTATGTTTCAATTAGAATATATTCCTTGGGCTGTTTTGGTGAGGTCAGGGAGGGATGTGGTTGGTTTTAAGATACTAATTATGGGTTTTTCTGCAAATTGGTAGACAAGTGGGATGTTGGTGAGAAAAGGCAACAACGTACCTCACAATCGTTAGATGTAGATCTAATGGTCAGAAACGATGGATGGCAGACACACCAGCATCACCAACTTAGTCTTGTGTAGGAGTACTAGCAAGATCCGTGCATTGCACGGAACATCAAGTTGCAGTTTTTATAAAACACTTGTTGTGATTGACCCTTGCGGGAGTAATCCCATGTGTAAAAACTAATGATATCTCAAGAAATATGAGATAAGGTGAAGAGGAGTGGGGTGTGGTGGTGGTTGGTAGTCGGACTGAGCGGAGGCATGGGGATTGACGACGCCGGCAGCGGCCACCAGGCCAGTTTGTTCCAGAGGCTTCCTTTCTTAATTGCTCAACAATGAGGTTTGTTGGAGATAAGGATGAACGAGGGAAGGCATTGTCTGCAAATGTGGAGAGGGGTGCGGGTATCTTTTAGTTTAATTTCCATCCGTCAGATATAGATCAGACGGTCTATATTGCAAGATGGCACACGTACCATCATCACCAACTCGGTTTTTTATAAGAGAAGAAATATAAGTATGGAGATACAAACGTATTATCGATACTTGCTTCCGTAAACTAGCATCTACATTCTATTCAACGCCTCGGCATGTGGGGCCTTAGCACAATGACTTCTCGACTGTGTAAAACAAAGATTTTCCCGTCGCCGACAAGGAGGGGGTGACGGCGGCGCGCTTTTTGGCTTGCTCTAGTCCTAGTCATACTAGGTGGTCTAAGCACATGTAAATTTATTCCTTTTCACGTCTCGTGTTCGCCGTACTGCCACGACTGTTGATGAATAGACGGTAAGTTATTCACGGGGAAACCCTTGTTGAGCGTTTTTGCGAGAGAGAGAGAGAGAGAGAGACAGTGTGAGTGTGTGATATGTTAGAGACTGAGGCAATGATAACAGATTCTTTGTGTCCATGTGTGTGGAGGATAGAGAGAGACATGTACATGGGGCTTTGTGTTGTGTAACGTGGAGACACATATACATCATTAGAGAGTGAGTGTGTGAGATACACATGCGGACATGAGGAGAGATGAGGATCCAGATAAATGGGTGTTTGTGCGTGTCTGTGTGTGTTTGTGCACGCGTTTGTGTGTGAGAGGGAGAGAGTGTATGTGGAGTAGAGAGACCACTGATGATGTAAACCTAGTATAAGGGAAGGGGGAATGGTGTGACATGTGTAGTAGCGAGATAGCACGGGTGCGGGCGGGGGGAGCAGACTATTTGGAAGAGACATCGAGTGTGTGTGTGGGAGAGGGGTGTGAGAGCGAGAGAAAGAGAGAGCTAGCGACGGAGAGAGAGAGAGAGGAAGAGAGGGGGCGAGAGGGGTCGTTTGTGTCCATAAATGGCGTATAGATAGGGAGACAATGTTGATGTTGTCCGAAATTGGCCTATGAACGGAGACGCAAGGGAAGCGAGTCATCGTGTGTGTGATAGGGACTTCATGAGAGATCTAGAATAGATGGTGTAGAGAACAATGTGCGAAATCGAGAACGATTATGCATTAGGGAGCTATGCAAAGAGTCACGACATATATGTATACAGGGAAGGAGCTGGGGCGGGTCCGCATGTGGGAGAGATAGAAAGAGGAGAGTGGTGCACAAGGAGACAAAGTGTGCTTGTTTGCAGTGGGGGTGGTGTGTGAGGTGAGTGCGCGAGAACCACATAACTAGGGAGATAGACGTTTGGGGGCGACGTTTTGTGTGTATGGGAAATATACACTCTACATAGTGCGTGTGCTTGGGTAAGAGAGATAGCGGGAGACCTAGAGAGTGAGGGAAGAGATGTGTGCATGCCCGAGAGACAAAGTGATGGAGACCTATGTTGGGGTCCGGACTTTACAAGAGAGAGGGGTGTTAATGTGCTCGTGTGTTGGTGTTTGGGGGAGAGAACGACTTCTCTATGTGTGTGTGTGTGTGTGTGGTGGGGGGGTTGACTTCAGATAAAGAGTGAGGTGTCTATATTTGAGGGACTTTAGCGTAATTGAGATATTGTGCACTCATGGTTGATCAATTTGTTTCACAATTTGTACTATGAGATAACGATACTTTTGAACATACGTGATATACCTTGATGTACCAGAATTACAAACCTAAGATTGGAATTTTGGAATTCGACTCCATCATTAGCTTTTGTAATTCATTTAAACGGAGGTGCATTTTTTAAGCCGGGATTTCGTGATTTCAAATTCATATATCAAACCTAGAGATATACACATACGGGCATGTTCAAACTTTATAATCATCCACTTTATTCATACACATACACATTTTTGCTTTTGTCATCATATTTAGGATAAACACATTTGGAATTTCATTTGAATTGGACCGTATGATGGTATTTGCTTGTAGTAGCTCAATGATCCATATTTGAATTGAATGGACAATCTAAGTTTCGAGTTGGAGACATTGATTTTCAAAACTTGCACATTTTGTTTGCGTGCAAAACAAACAAATTGTCGGCCATGATATCATAGTCGGCCGTACGAGAGCAGAATACTTATAATTTTAGGCGCCAAAAGCTTTCAAACTTCCCGCTCACATCGAAATATCACGCGCCCGAAAGTTTAGCCCTGCGATATTCCTGTTTTACCCCTGCCACATGAACGGAAAAGGGCTGCTTTGGTAACTCCATTGTTATGCCCTCTTTGCCCGCAACATTCTTCCCCAGAGCCCCTCCCCTTCCCCTCCCCGACCCCCCCAACCACGGCAAGCCGCCGAATCTAGTCCTCCACCGCAGTGGTGGACCTCACACCCCGCCGGATCTACCTTCCGCACCTTGGAACCCCCAACTGCCAACTCACCACTTCACCGGAGCCGCTTCAGCGACTGGCTTGTCCACCGCTCCAGATCTCCTTGACCGCCATCATGGTCCACCGCACCGGATCTACTTAACCGGCGCCCTCGTCCACCACAGTGTAGGCCCTTCACTGACTCCCTTGTCCGCCCCTTTGCTGGCCCTTCATATAAGCCCTCGTCCGCCGCAACAGATCCGCCTCACCGAAAGCACTGTACAACGCGCCCGCCGAAGCCTTCGTCCACTGCACCGGACCCGCTCCACGGACGCCATATTCAACTCCACCGGCCCTGCTTTATCGACGCCGCAGCCTCATCAGGTTATTTCGATTTGTACTCCTTTGGTTTTTCTCTTTATCGTGCAACTGTTCACTTACCATAGATGAGCTTTCTTGTATGTCGACAGGCGCCACAACCGTAGCACCGGAGCCGCTTCAGCGATGGCGACAGCCGGCCCAAACTCAAGCGCAACACGAGCACCATCGACGATCCTTAGCTATCAAGTAAGACAACGATAGCCATACGCCGCCGAGAATCAGGTACTATTATCCAACGGCCGGCGCCTACGTTCACTTTCCTAGCATAAGCACCGCACCTTTGAATTTCTTCAGGGCATCATTCAGTTTTTCATGAGACGCGTTATTCTGCTTGCACCTGTAGGGCAATACTTCTGGCAGTGAACATGTTACATGTGCTAAATTACATACCAGTGCACATATAGTTAATATGCTTTAGTTTTGTTCTGATGCCACCTGTTGGTTCCATCAGACTGCTTAATGTTCTCTATGCTTAATTACACATTAGCAAACTAGCATGTGGTTCTGCTGCTTTTTTTCGTTTTACCCTACATTTTCTGATGCTAGCTATTACATCACTGCTCCGAGCCTCTGTTCATTACTTGTTTGTGTGTTCTTGATCTTCCCAAGTTGCATGACTAATTTGATGCTTCTATTAATTATGGAGCTGCCAACCCCATCAAGCAAAATATTTGTTCTTTTGGGGCTGGCACCTCGAACAAGCATAAAAATAGAGGGAAGCAGATATATTGTCGTGTATGCACACACCCTTCTTTCATTAGTTTAGATGAACCATTGATGATCAATTCGGACCAGTGCATGCGATTAAAATTAATTTTACCTAAATAGATGGTGCAGAATAAGCTACAACAACTAGATTTGCAACCACGGGATGCTGACGATATCTTCAAAGAACATTGCAACAGCAGCTAGGCTTCACAGCAACATATGGTAAGCCAGTGTGTTTTAGTACATGTGAAATGTAATGCGAGTGGGCTGCCTTCTTGGCTTGTGCCCTCAACGTGTAATCCTACCGAATTACAAATAGTTCAGTTGTCTGCTTTGTTGTATTGCTTGATTCGAATGCTTATTTGTTGTTACGCTATACCTGAGTTGGCCAATATGTCAGTAGTGCCTGCTGTAGTATCGTAAAGAAATGCATGCCTATTTCATTTGAGTCCTTAACTTTTCCTCTCAACTTCATCACAAGACTGTCTTCGTAGTTTATATGAGGCCACACTGTTAAGTGCTTTCTCAGATTATTTCAACTGCTTAGATGCCTTGGCAACTTAAATATAGCGGTTGTACACTCCTTTTCAACTAGGGATGTCAACTGGGTCCGGTTTAATCCCGATTAAAGTCCACTAGTGGTATGATAGTTCAAAAGAGTTTTTGTTTTTTGAGGAAAATGAACTAGGGAGGTAGCAAAAACTAACTAGATGGGACTGGCGGATGTCGTTTATTTGCCACTTACATCCCTAGTTTCATCTTACCATTTTAATTTCTTTTCGGCTGATGCTGCTTCGAACCATTTAAATATAGTTTGCCATGCTCGGCAATAATTCGTCCGTCGTTTACCATGTAAGCTTACTGCCTGGATCATACGATAACTATCTCTTACTCATGTCCAGCGGAAACCTTTCAGGATGTCGTTCACACTAGGACACAATGTACAACCCCAGAATCTATTTGTGGAAGCAGTGCGCCATCCATGTTACCAGATGGTAGCAGTTCAGAGGCAACACCGCCGGAGAGCAGTCTGAGCACAGATATTATAGTGCTTGAGGCTCTACTAGAGGCAGAAAGAGATGGTGTGGCTGCCATGAATGAGGTAATCTTTATCTTGAGGCTGGAAATTACGGAATTAGCGGCACGCATTATGCAAGCAACCCAAGAATTGGAGGAAGTAAGAATGTTGCATTTGAAGACGGAGGAGGTCCTGCTGTTTCTGCTATCTGAAGCCCAAGGTAATCCCGGTTCTTCTTTAGATACCAGTTGAAATTGTCATTAGATTTTTGTACTTGCATGTTGTGTCGTGTCTCTGAATGGATTATGTTGCAAGACCCCCTATGTTGTCCATGTGTTGTAATGATCCGAATTTTTTAGGCGAGGTAATCCTCAGTACTTGTATGATTGACATAAGGTGAACTGTTTTTCGTGTGAACATATTGTATTGGATGAAATAACTGTTTGACTCAGAGTGTATCCAACCTACTGAATTCGAAGATCACGACATTTCTAAATCAAAATCATATATAAATGTGGAATAAATCTTTGTTGTGGTTTTGAAGAAATAAATAACAAAACGTATAATTATCTGTGGATATTCGTAATCGAATACAAATTGGATTTGAATTTAGTTTGCCAGGTCCCAGGGCAAACGTGAATGCTAATTCTCCCAAATTTTGAACGAAGCGGCTAAACACCCACTATAATTTGTGGGCTGCCCGAAGCAAGTGTTTGCTAGATGGAAATTACTGTCTACCCCTGACACTTGACATCCTTATCGACCGGATTTACACTGCTGTCGATAGGGGTAGACTAGTAACTTCAATCAGACGTGACACGACGGCCTCTGAGCCCATTCAGACACGGTGGGCGCCAAACGTGGGCGGCAAAACACATTTGATTCAAGATCGTCCGAAAGACATGTGTCTCTTCCTCCATTTCCCCATTCATACACGGTGGGCGGCAAAACAAACTCTCCTCGTCCGAAATTGATGTAGGCTAATATTTTAAATAGGGGCAGATGTGTAACTTCCATCAGACGTGACACAACCGCCCTACCTGTCAGCCCCGTTCATACACCGTGGGCGCCAACCATGGGCGGCAAAACACCCTCTCCTCGCCTGAAATAGTTACCGACAAATATTTGGGAGATGCGAGATTACCGTCCTATCCCCAACCGACGCGATGTCCGAAATTTTAAACGAGGGATAAGTTCGTAACTTTCCCCCATTTCAGAGAAGCGCGTCCCAAAGTTTGAGATCCCCACCTCCCCTCCATTTCCCCATTCATACACCGTCGGCGGCACGACAACCTCCGCACTGCGGCCAGCCTCCTCCGTCCGCCACCCCATCCTCCACCTTGCCGGAGCCGCTACCCCTACCCCGTCGTCCACTGCAAGAGATGGACGTCTCTCATCCACGGCGCTGGACCAGGATCCTTTCATCGCCTCCTCTCGCTTCATCGGCACCGTCGTCCACCTTGCCGTTGCCGCTCCTACGACCGCCTCCTCCACGGCAACAGGATATATCCCCCGACCCGGCCGTCTGCCGTCTAAAGTCTTCTTCCCCGCCGCCGACAGCCATCGCACCCGCAGTACCCTCAACGTATCAGCATAGGCCTACACGGCGTCGCAAGAGAGGTGGTACTCTTCCATATGTGCTTAAGTTATTGATCTCACCCAGAAAATAGATCGTAATTTGTTTACTGTACAATTCTTGTCCGTACCAAATCGTAGTGGCTAGTTGAAAGCAAACATTGGTTGCGAAGTAGCTTTGTCCGGTTTGCACCTTCAGATCCGCCATGGCACGGGCACTATACTCGTAAAGCTTATGGTTTCCCCCCTTTATATTCACTACCATCATCGTAGGTGCTTTGTGTCGTGCTAGCGCTGCTCCTCAAGACCTCAACCCAAAGCTTACATGTTGAAATACGAATCTGATATGATGCTCATATCACTAAAACAGAGAACGTTTAATTGGTCACCTAATGTTCCTATATTCGTTTCGAAAAGCATGTGCGCCACCCACTGGTCCAGCTAGTTCCACTTTCCTGATTTTTCTCTTGATGCTTAGGGTTTTCCCCTTTTATCTACTCTACTATGATCTGCGTAGGTGCTTTCTGTCGTACTAGCATTACTCCACCCTTCAAGCTAAACAACACAACACTCAGAATTCGAAAGCTTAGTTGTTCAAATATCATTGTGATATGATACTGATATTAGTTAACCGACACATTTAATTGGTTAGCTAAAGGTCCCACTTGAGTTTCCAAATGCATGTCGCGACATATAGAGAGACAGTATAATTGCATTTCTTTGTCACTTGTTGACCGTGCTTTCTTGTCCATACCAAATCTTAGTTGTTATTTCAAAGCAAACATCGGTTGCTAACTACCCTTTGCGCGGTTTGCAGCTTCAGATCTGCCATCCCACTGCCACGGTCAACACTGTACTCATCATGCTTATGTTTTCCCCATTTTATGATGACCACAATCAGCCTACGTGGTTCGTGTCGTAATAGCACTGCTCCACCCATCGAGCTAAACAAGCTTAGTTGTACAAATTCATATCTGATATTATTGCTGATATTAGTAAAACTGAGAGATGTTTAATTGGTTAGCTAAGTGTTCCTACTTTAGTTTCGAAATGCATGTGAGCCACATATGGAGAGACCGGAAAGAATAGTATTTCTCTATGCGCTCTGGTTCATCATGGGTGGCCAACCGACATTGTATAGAAAGACTTGTAATATCTTCAATCTGCTTGCTCTTCTGCTCTTCTTTAAGATGATACTCTTCTCTTGCGGTCGACTGGTCAGGTCAAGTTGTTCTCCCTTAGTATATTTTGAATCTGTCAGGTCAGGTCGACTTGTTCTTTACTATATGTTGAAGCTATCATCTGCGAAGTGTCATCACTTCTGGAGCTCTCATATTTTGAGTAGTAGGCCACATTATATTAATGCACACAACAAATTACAGCATGCATGGCATCTTTTAAAAGAATTGCAGAGATAGCACAAAGGGGTTTACAGGGAGGCAGTATTGGATTAGAATCACTTCTGCAGTACAAAGAAAATCTCACTTGTTTTTATGTTTTCATGCATGTCAGATATTGAACATTATCAAAATGAATATGAGAATGGGCGCACGAGAGGAATATTGCGGAACGATCCACTGGCTAACAAACTTGGCATGGTGGAGGATGGCCTATCTTATTCACCCATCAAGGTGCTTTCTCTAACTTTGCAAAGTTGTATTGGTCGCACATATTTTGCATCTGACCTCTTGCATTACTTCTACTTTGTTACACCATCTGCTTAGTTTAATCATCATATATGAGTATATGCCATACCTATCCATTTTCTGTACCTATTCCATGTGTCGTCACACTATGTTTTTCCAGTCAAATGTTGTTCTTTCGTAATAGATGTCCAAAAGGAAGAGGGTGAGTGCAGGTCCTCAAGGAGTACAAACTAGGTATTTGGAAAAGGTAGTGATACCTGTTCATTCAGATAGATCAGCAGCCACAGAAAACACAGGCCCAACTGTACCACACTTTACCCCTACTCCAGTGGCCAAACCCCTATTAGAACTGCTGGCAGCCCAGCGTCAGGTACTGTCTATGATATCAATTCAAAATTTGAACTCCTAAATTTCTGCTTGTGCCTTACCTTCTCTCTTGTATGAAAACTAATTTCAGATGAATCTCCTTGCTCAAAGGATCATACGATCTCAAAACAATAATGGGCTCTGCATTGCTCTTGTCAGTACCTCTCTCCCTTTTGCCTTGTAACGCTGTACTTAATTAATTGCAATTTGATTATGTATCATCAGTCTGCACCTGAGCTTCATTATCCTCCGTTTCTTCCAATATTATTTGATCTATATTTACTCTTTGCAAAATGTAGAATAATGGCAACGCTTATAAAGAATTTTCTTTGGGGAATTTATTGAATTATCCTTCCATCAACATGGAGAAGGGCTTTGTCCAGCCCGTGTTAACATGTAATGTAAGTTCATCCTTCTCAAGCCTTCAAACTTTGTTCTAGTATAGATTTGGATAGGCATCATTTCCTCCACTGCTGTTTGCTTTGTTGTTTACATCTGATTGGATGTTTGCAACAACTACCAGTTTCAAATTGTAGTTGTAAAAACATGTTCCTTATGCAGAACTTATCCATTTGTTTGCTTATATAATTGTGAAACCTGTTACGTGTCTCCTTGTTTCTCTTTCAGACTCGTATCTCTTACGCCAGGCAGAACTTTAGGGAAGATAGTGAGCCAAACCATCTTGAGGACAGCGAGATGACCCCAAGGTCCTGTCTTGATGAAGACAGTGAGTTGAAGCTACTCACCAGCAGGTGTGAGACAACCTCTGTGCAGTCGCTGCCTCAATCAGTTCGACTTCTTCAGTCTCAACTTAAAGCGGAAAGGCTTGCTTCAGCTCAGCTCCGACTTGAAGTCAAAGATGCAATGAAGATGTCAGAGGACTGACGTGCGCACCATCATGCCTTAAATCTAGTGTTGATGCATCTATCGTTGACACAACTGAGGTCTACTCAGCTTCTTCAGCTGTTTGGGGCGCCCGACCTGGCCAGGCCTAGTGCCTTCTGAAGTGCTCTCAGTTTCGTATATTCTTTTGTCGGCGCGTTTATTTGCACTGGTGGCGAACTTTGATGCCCAGTGGATGTAATATGTGTGATAGCCGTGATAGCCTAGCGTAAGTTGCTTGCTTATTTATTTCCTTGTTGTCTTGTTTATTTGTTTGCTTGTAGTCATTGCAGTTCTTTTTCCACGGTTTGCTAGTGGCTGCAATAACCTATTTTTTAAAACTAGGCCACAATAACCATGGGCTAATATTTACTGTAGTGACACTGGGCCTCCTACGGGCCGTAGAAACAGTGGGCCTTCTACGGGCCGTAGAAACAGCGGGCCTTCTACGGGCCGTAGAAACAATGGGCCTTCTATGGGCCGTAGAAACAATGGGCCTTCTACGGGCCGTATCATCAATGGGCCTTATACGGGCAGTATGATCGATTGGCCAAACATGGGCCAATAACAGGCCGCATTATGGCCGTAAACGGGCTAGAGTTGGAATCGTCCGTTCATGGGCCGACCATAACGGGCCATCGTTAATAGGCCGTATTTGATGACGCTATGAAAACGGCCCAACGTATTAATGGACCACAAACGGGCTGGCTGTAACCACGGGCTGAATTCGGCCCACAAGTAGAAAATGACAGTAACGGGCCGTAAGTAAACGAATGCTGGAAATGAGCCCAAGAATAAATGGGCTCTGAGAAGGCTGAAAGATAACATGGACTGGAAACGGCCCAACGGAATAACGGGCCGTTAATGGGTATAAAGTGATACACTGTTCATTATGGGCCAGTTTCACCACAGGCCGTTAATGGGTGTGAAGTGATACACTATTCATTACGGGCCAGTTTCACCACGGGCCGTTAATAGGCCAAGAGTTACATAGGGCCTCATATGGGCCGAAAGACGTCATGGGCCATACATGGGCCAGAAGTGAAAACGGGCTGGAATCATATTGGGTGGCCCAGATGATGCTACTGGGCCTAATTCGGATAGGGCGTAACGGGCCTTGGGTTAGCGGGCTGTAAATGGGCTATATGCGAACAAGCCGTTAACAGGCTTTACATGGGCCGGCCCACCACCTTTTGACCAAGTCAAACGGGCCGGCCTTTTCACAGGAATGGGCCTCTGTTGGGCCGTGCCATGTGTCGATGTATCATAGGCGCCTTCTGTCCAATGAGTGGATGACATCTGTCCCAACGATGAGCCGACACGTGTTTCCTCCAGCCAATGATGATTTTACACGTGGAAAATCCCCATTGGTCGGGGCTGTTAACGGGTTATCGGATCCAAAACCCGACCCGATAGCTTAACGGCGTTCCGTTACGGTGGATGCCACGTGTCGGTCACCCTTGACGAAAGCACTTTTGTGACGCGCAATTTATCGTCATGGAAGTGGACACTTTCGTGATGATAATTTTGGTAATGTCATAGAACACTTCTACGACAGCACAGGTATGACTATCTTGATTCTGTCAAAAATTTGTCATGGATGTACATGCATGACAAAAAAACACGACCTACTGTGACAAACACGTATCATCACGGAAGTGTATTTTTTTTGTAGTGATGGTGGGTTGTCTCATTGAAGCCGTCCTCAGGAACTGAGTTCTGTGTTTGTGATCCATGAAAACAGCTACTACCATGCATTGGGCCCTGAAATATGACCCCGCTCGACTTCTAAACCACCCTAGTCCTCTGTCCAGGAGTTGCAAGTAGTTTCTGGTGTTTGTAGTATGCTGGAGGCCGTGCGCAGCGCTGACCCGAGGGGTGGGCTGTGATGCGGTAGGCACGTGGCCGGGTATGCCGGGCGCCCGTTTGGTGTCGTGGAACCCTGTACACATCGTTCGGGGCCGTATGTGAAAACCTCGGCCGGACTCCCTGCGGATGGAACCTGAATAGGCGATAAACCTGGACTAGAGACTTGAGTGTTTAGGTAGGTCATGATCTACACCCACGCCGGCTTTCGCTTGAAGTCTGCCGAGCACATGTCGTGTGCAGACGCTAAGTGGTGGAAACATGTATGAAGAAGTACACCCCTGCAGGGTTAACATCATCTATTCGAATAGCCGTGTCCGCGGTAAAGGACTTCTGGGTTGCCTATAACAGTTCATAGACAAGTGAAAGTGGATACTCTAAAATGCGCAAGATAAGAGTGAGTGCTATGAATGGCGTTCTCGTAGGGAGACGGGAGCGGATCCATAGTGGTGTATTGATTGGTGAATATGTGGACTCGTGTGCGCCACCTCAAAAGAGTTGCTTGCAGTCGTAGTTCAGGTTAGCCACTGAGTCAAAGCTGGCTTGCTGCAGTTAAACTCCACTACCCCCTTGTTGATACCGATGCATATGTAGTTAGTTCTGATGTAAGTCTTGTTGGGTACATTTGTACTCACGTTTGCCTATTTTATGTTTTTGCAGAGAGACGTCAGTCTCGCTAGTAGTTCCGTGTGGACTTCGGCATTTAGCTTGTTACCTCAGCTACGATCTTGTGCACTCGGCAGGGTCTTGTAGATAGTCAGGCTTCTCAGCCTTATTCATTTGTAGTTGTCTGTACTCAGACAAGTTAAGCTTCCACATGTCCTTGTTGTTTGTATGCTTTGTATGTTGAGGTCATGAGACCCATGTTTGTAATACTTGGCTCCTCGGAGCCTAATGAATAAACACTTGAGTCGTAGAGTTATGTTGTGATGCCATGTTGTATTTACACATATCGAGCATATTGTGTGTATGATTGAAATGCTTGGTATGTGTGGGATCCGACAACCTAGTTGTTTATCCTTGGTAGCCTCTCTTATGGGGAAATGTAGTCTTATGCTTCCATGAGCCATAGTAGTCCGCTACAGCCCGGTTCACCGGAGTCCTGCTAGCCCAGCACTACTGCTCCGGAACACTTGACTGGCCGGCATGTGATTCACTTCGTTTCTGTGTCTGTCCCTTTGAGGAAATGTCACGCGGTGACATCCGGAGTCCTGCCTAGCCTCCTACCCCGGGTTCCCAGAGTCCTGTTAGCCCAGTGCTACAGCCCGGATTCGCACGCTGCTGACCCACATGCTCGATGTTGATTCATGTATGCCTGTCCCCGTAAGTTAGTGCCACTTTGGGTTCACGACTAGTCATGTCGGCCCGGGTTCTCTATCATATGGATGCTAGCTACACTATCATATACGTGAGCCAAAAGGCGCAAACGGTCCCGGGCCATGGTAAGGCGACACTCGTGGGAATACCGTGCGTGAGGCCGCAAAATGATATGAGGTGTTACAGGCTAGATCGGTGTGACTTAGAATCGGGGTCCTGACACAAGTTGATTAAACAGAAAGAGGGTTTCGAGACGAAGATCTAGGCGCTTGAATCGCCCGATTCCGATAAACGAGCGAAAAGATAAACTGAAACGAAAATCGGATCAGAAATCGCGATCGAGAATAATCGCGAAAAACCCGAGAAAAAGAAAAACTGTCGAACAGGCTAACGAACGAACGTTCGTTGTCTGTGACTAACGGGCGAAAACCGTTCGTTAAGACGAACGTACGGACGAACGCCCGCAAAATAAACTAAACCGAGAAAACCGGCGAACCAATCTAAAAAAACGAACTAGGTTTTTTTTTAAAACCGTCGGTTTTTACCTAAACCGAAAAAACGAGCGGCTCCGGATCGGATCGGCGGCGGCGGCTCCGGCGGCTTCCGCGGCGGCGCGGCAAGGCGGGGCAGCGTGGGGTGGTGCGGCGCGGCGGCAGGGA
>NC_057796.1:96861895-97023521 GCF_018294505.1 Triticum aestivum | reverse complement strand
AAGAGGGGGAGGGGCGGGGTCCGCTTGGGGAAGGGGGCGACCCGAGGCGGCGGCGGTTTCCCGGACTCCGGCGGAGTCCGGTGCGGGCACGGGGCGCGCGGGGTGGGCCGGCCTGGCTCGGCTAGGCTTCGGCCCAGTTGGGCGCTGAAGTTTAAAAAAACAGATTCCGCCGAAAATAAATTCTAGAAAAATAAATAAAAATCTAAAAATGCCAAAACAAATTTTCACTGTCTAAATAAAATATTTAGAACAAGATGAACATTTTCTTGGCCCTAAAATGCAATTTTGAAAACATGCAATTTTTTCCTATGCAATAAAATAACAATAAAAATCCGAATAAAAATAAATATTTGATTTTAATATTTTTCCTCCAATATTTCATTTATTTTGGAGAAGTCATATTATCTCCTCTCATATATTTTAATATGAAATGTTTTCGGAGGAAAAAATAATAAACAAATAATCCTCGTTTCAATATTTGATAAAATTCAAATATGAAAACAGTGAAATCCCCAACTCTCTCCGAGGTTCCTTGAGTTGCTTAGAATTTCGAGGATCGCGGAACGAAATGCAAGAAAAATATGATATGCATGAATGATCTATGTATAACATTCCAAATTGAAAATTTGGGGTGTTACAGTGGTATTACTGTCGTTCCTAATGATAAAGATGAATTGATCCCGCAAAGAATTATTACAGGTTATAGGATGGTAATTGATTTCCGTAAATTAAATAAAGCTACTAAATAGGATCATTACCCCTTGACATTCATAGATCAAATGCTAGAAAGATTATCCAAACATACACATTTTTGCTTTCTAGATGGTTTTTCTGGTTTCTCTCAAATACCTGTGTCAGCTAATGATCAAGCAAAGACCACTTTTACTTGCCCTTTCGGTACTTTCGCTTATAGACGTATGCCTTTTGGTTTATGTAATGCACCTGCTACCTTTCAAAGATGCATGATGGCTATATTCTCTGATTTTTGTGAAAAGATTTGTGAGGTTTTCATTGATGACTTCTCCGTTTATGGATCCTCTTTTGATGATTGCTTGAGCAACCTTGATCGAGTTTTGCAGAGATGTGAAGAAACTAACCTTGTCTTAAATTGGGAGAAGTCTACTTTATGGTTAATGAAGGTATTGTCTTGGGGCATAAAATTTCTGAAAGAGGTATTGAAGTTGATAAAGCTAAAGTTGATGCTATCAAAAAGATGCCATGTCCCAAGGACATCAAAGGTATAAGAAGTTTCCTTAGTCATGCCGGTTTTTATAGGAGGTTCATTAAGGACTTCTCAAAAATTTCTCGGCCTGTGACTAATCTATTACAAAAAGATATTCCTTTTTTCTTTGATGATGATTGTGTAGAAGCATTTGAAATACTAAAGAAAGTATTGATCTCTGCACCTATCATTCAGCCACCTGATTGGAATATACCCTTTGAAATTATGTGTGATGCTAGTGATTATGTTGTAGGTGCTGTCCTAGGGCAAAGAATTGATAAGAAATTAAATGTTATTTAATATGCTAGTAAAACTCTAGACAGTGCCCAGAGAAATTATGCTACTACTGAAAAAGAATTTTTAGCAGTTGTTTTTGCTTATGATAAGTTCAGACCTTATACTGTTGATTCTAAAGTAACTATTCACACTGATCATGCTGCTATTAAATACCTTATGTAAAAGAAAGATGCTAAGCCTAGACTTATTAGATGGGTTGTCTTGCTACAAGAATTTGATTTGCATATTATTGATAGAAAGGGAGCTGAGAACCCCGTTGCAGACAACTTGTCTAGGTTAGAGAATGTTCTTGATGACCCACTACCTATTGATGATAGCTTTCCTGATGAACAATTAGTTGTCATAAATGCTTCTCGTACTGCTCCATGGTATGCTCATTATGCTAATTACATTGTTGCTAAATTTATACCACCTAGTTTCACATACCAGCAAAAGAAAAAGTTTTTCTATGATTTAAGACATTACTTCTGGGATGATCCACATCTTTATAAAGGAGTAGATGGTGTTATTAGACGTTGTGTACCTGAGCATGAATAGGAACAGATCCTACGCAAGTGTCACTCCGAAGCTTATGGAGGACACCACGCTGGAGATAGAACTGCGCATAAGGTATTGCAATCCGGTTTTTATTGGCCTACTCTCTTCAAGGATGCTCGTAAGTTTGTCTTATATTGTGTTGAATGTCAAAGAATTGGTAATATTAGTAGACGTCAAGAAATGCCTATGAATTATTCACTTGTTATTGAACCATTTGATGTTTGGGGCTTTGATTACATGGGACCTTTTCCTTCCTCTAATGGGTATACACATATTTTAGTTGCTCTCGATTACGTTACTAAGTGGGTAGAAGCTATTCCAACTAGTAGTGCTGATCATAACACTTCTATTAAGATGCTTAAAGAAGTTGCTTTTCCAAGGTTTGGAGTCCCTAGATATTTAATGACTGATGGCGGTTCACATTTTATTCATGGTGCCTTTCGTAAAATGCTTGCTAAGTATGATGTTAATCATAGAATTGCATCTCCTTATCACCCACAGTCTAGTGGTCAAGTAGAATTGAGTAGCAGAGAGCTCAAATTAATTTTGCAAAAGACTGTTAATAGATCTAGAAAGAATTGGTCCAAGAAACTTGATGATGCATTATGGGCCTATAGAACTGCATACAAAAATCCTATGGGTATGTCTCCATATACAATGGTTTACGGAAAAGCATGTCATTTACCTCTCGAACTAGAACATAAGGCATATTGGGCCATTAAAGAGCTCAATTATGATTTCAAACTTGCCGGTGAGAAGAGGTTATTTGACATTAGCTCGGTTGATGAATGGAGAACCCAAGCCTATGAGAATGCCAAACTGTTTAAAGAAAAAGTTAAAAGATGGCATTACAAAAGGATACAAAAGCGTGAGTTTAACGTAGGTGACTATGTGTTGCTATTCAACTCTCGTTTAAGATTTTTTGCAGGAAAACTTCTCTCTAAATGGGAAGGTCCTTACGTTATCGAGGAGGTCTATCGTTCCAGTGCCATAAAAATCAACAAATTCGAAGGCACAAATCCAAAGGTGGTGAATGGTCAAAGAATCTAACATTATATCTGAGGTAATCCTATAAATGTGGAAACTAATATTATTGAAACCGTAACCCCGGAGGAATACATAAGAGACACTTTCCAGAACGTTTCAGACTCCGAAAAGGAATAGGTACGTGGTACGGTAAGTAAACGGACTCCAAAACAGTTCTAATGGCAATTTTTCTCCGTTTTGGAATACTTAGAAAAATAGGAAAATAAGAAGCAGTCCGGGAAGGACACGAGGCTTCCACGAGGGTGGGAGGCGCGCCCTACCCCCTGGGCGCGCCCCCTACCTCGTGGGCACCTCGTGTGCTCTCCGGACTTCGTTTTCTTGCACGATACTTCTTTTGGTCGGTAAAAATTCATTATATAATCTCCCGAAGGTTTTGACCACCGTATGACGCAATTATCCTTTGTTTTTGTTTCGAGCTGTTTCTGTAGCAGATTGGGAGCAAGATGTCATCTCAGGATTCCGACGGAGAGAGCTATGTCTCACACCTCATTGCTGACCCAAAGACCTATGGGGATCTATCTCCTTGTGGTCGAACTACGGATGAGGAGGAGGATGCTCATTTGATGAGGATCAATGATTCAAGTTCGGAGGAGGAGGATGTCCCTCTACCTCAACCTGGAGATATGCACGTGAAGTTCAAGAAGTCTAGTCTTCCTAAGAGGGCTAAACTATCTAACAATCGATCTATCCCTTCTCGTTTTCGGCAGAAAAGCAAAGGAGATTTATGTGACAAGATCTTGAAGCTGGAGTCGGAGGTTGATGATTTAAAGGAGGAAATTGTTCTTCTCAATTACAACATGAAGAAGCTGAAAGCACAATTTACATCATCAACAACTCCATTATCATCACCTCCGAAGAAAGAGATATAATCACATGGGTATGGGCACTCCCCTTGGCAACTGCCAAGCTTGGGGGAGGTGCCCCGGTATCGTATCACCATCACACTCCTATCTTTACAATTTTTCTTAAGTTCGATCCTTTTAGTAATATCTTGATCTAGTAGAATAAAGTGTTTGGTATGATTTAGTTTTGAGTTTTGCTTTATGATCCGTCTATGTAATCGAGTCTGTGAGCTATATATAATAAAGATTAGTGTTGAGTCAAGGGCTTTATTATCTTGCTATGATCTTGAGTGAATAAAAGAAAAAGAAAGAATAAAAAGAAACAAAGAGATCATATTGATCTTATGGAGAGTAATGACTTCACATATAAAGAGTATGATGATTAAAAGTTGTTGAGAGTTGACAAACATAGTTTTGGTCATCGTTGCAATTAATAGGAAGTAATAAAGAAAGAGAGGTTTCACATATAAATATACTATCTTGGACATCTTTTATGATTGTGAGCACGCATTAAAATATGACATGCTAAAGAGTTGATGTTGGACAAGGAAGACAACGTAATGGGTTATGTTTTCTTACATCTGAAATAAAGTATATTGTCATGGATCATCCAACATGTTGAGTTTGCCTTTCTCCCTCATGCTAGCCAAATTCTTTGCACCAAGTAGAGATACTACTTGTGCTTCCAAACACCCTTAAACCCAGTTTTGCCATGAGAGTCCACCATATCTACCTATGGATTGAGTAAGATCCTTCAAGTAAGTTGTCATCGGTGCAAGCAATAAAAATTGCTCTCTAAATATATATGATTTATTAGTGTGGAGAAAATAAGCTTTATACGATCTTGTGATGTGGAAGAAATAAAAGCGACGGACTGCATAATAAAGGTCCATATCACAAGTGGCAATATAAAGTGACGTTCTTTTGCATTAAGATTTCGTGCATCCAACCATGAAAGCGCATGACAACCTCTGCTTCCCTCTGCGAAGGGCCTATCTTTTACTTTTATCTCTTACCCTTATGCAAGAGTCACGGTGATCTTCACCTTTCCTTTTTACATTTTATCCTTTGGCAAGCATGTTGTGTTGGAAAGATCCTGATATATATCCAATTGGAAGTAAGTTAGCATGAACTATTATTGTTGACATTACCCTTGAGGTAAAAGGTTGGGGGGCGAAACTATAAGCCCCTATCTTTCTCTGTGTCCGATTAAAACTCCGTAACCACAAGTATTGCGTGAGTGTTAGCAATTGTGAAAGACTAAATGATAGTTGAGTATGTGGACTTGCTGAAAAGCTCTTACATGGACTCTTTCTGATGTTATGATAAATTGCAATTGCCTCAATGACTGAGATTATAGTTTGTTAGTTCTCAATGAAGTTTCTGATTCATACTTGACATTGTGGATACATTGTTACTTTATCATAAGAAGCCATATGACAATATCCATATATGTTGCTGTTTTAAGAATGATCATGATGCCCTCATGTCCGTATTTTATTTTATCGACACCTCTATCTCTAAACATGTGGACATATTTATCGTTATCGGCTTCCGCTTGAGGACAAGCGAGGTCTAAGCTTGGGGGAGTTGATACGTCCATTTTGCATCATGCTTTTATATTGATATTTATTGCATTATGGGCTGTTACTACACATTATGTCACAATACTTATGCCTATTCTCTCTTATTTTACAAGGTTTACATAAAGAGGAAGAATGCCGGCAACTGGAATTCTGGGCTGGAAAAGGAGCTAATATTAGAGACCTGTTCTGCACAACTCCAAAAGTCCTGAAATTCCACGGAAGTTATTATTGGAAATAATAAAAAATAGTGAGCGAAGAAAATACCAAAGGGGGCCCACACCCTGGCCAGAAGGGTGGGGGCGCGCCCTACCCCCCTGGGCGCGCCCCTGCCTCGTGGGCCCCTTGGTGGCCCTCCGGTGCCCATCTTCTGCTATATGAAGTCTTTCATCCGAAAAAAATCATAAGCAAGCTTACGGGACGAAACTCCGCTGCCACGAGGCGGAACCTTGGCGGAAGCAATCTAAGGCTCCGGCGGAGCTGTTCTGCCGGGGAAACTTCCCTCTATGAGGGGAAAATCATCGCCATTGTCATCACCAACGCTCCTCTCATCGGGAGGGGGCCAATCTCCATCAACATCTTCACCAGCACCATCTCCTCTCAAACCCTAGTTCATCTCTTGTATCCAATCTTTGTCCCAAAGCCTCAGATTGGTACCTCTGGGTTGCTAGTAGTGTTGATTACTCCTTGTAGTTGATGCTAGTTGGTTTATTTGGTGAAAGATCATATGTTCAGATCTATTATGCATATTAATACCCCTCTGATTATGAACACTAGTTGACCCGTTGCGCCAAATGGCGCAGACCCGCTGAAGACATGTTGTCGATGAAAATAGTTTCATGCTGCAAGAACCTTGAACTAAACCATGGTATTTTGTAAACATGTTAATTGCGTTGTTTAATAATAGTCTGGGAAAAGGGAAATTTTGCATAATATGAATATGTTCAATCTGAAAAAATGGTCACTATGATGAGGTAGTAAAGTTGGCATGGTTGTATTTTTTTAGCAAGTTTGAAATGATGGTTATCATGATGAAAAATTTGTGCATGCATATATTTCTTGGGATGATGAGAGAGTAAAGCTGGCTTGGCTGTATTTTTTTTAGCAAGTTTGAAAACATGCAGTATGATGAGAAAGCAAAGTTGGCATGGTTGTATTTTTTTAGCAAGTTTGAAAACATGGTTATCATGATGAAACACTTGGGCATGCATATATTTTTCGGAAAAAAAGAGGGGAAAAGATAAGAAACCTAAGGAAAAAAGATATAATATAGTCGGTTTATCTTAAAATAGTTGATTTATTTTAATAGCATAGAGTGAAAGCCGAAACGAAAAAAAAATATTTGTTGGTATGAAAAATGAAGATAGAAGTGTTTTGAAATGTTGTCTCTCTCGATTAAAATCAGTAACAAATTTAACCCCCTTCAATTAAAGAATATAGGTTTGTTGTCTACAATAAGATGTACATGCACATTTTACTTTGGTAGCGTGGAGTATAATTCAAAACCACATCGGGTTGAAAATATACATATTTTCAATAATCTTTTGTTTGAGCAAGTACGCACGATAAGAATTAGACCCTTCTATATTGAAAAAAGGTACATATCCTTTGCCTAATATTTGCCTGACAAAATGTCCATCAGATGAATCAATCAAATAGGAGGAACTGGGGAGTATTTCAAACCGAAACAAAGAATTGATCCTAACTACGTGAAGTGCATTAGCTTTAAAGCCTCTGAATTATTTTGTTGCTACTCCACCAGGAAAGTGCAGGCCTTCAAGAATCAAAAGACACCACTTGAGCTCTCTTCGGTCTCATAAGCCCTGTTGTTGTTTATATCCTTAACCCCAAAAGGTTGCCTCTTAGCATCTCTGTTGTTTTCTTGATCCTTATTAGGTGTCAGAATATCCTGATGAAAATACAGTTGATATCATATTATCATTAAATAAATCCATAGTTAACATGTGGATCGTGGGGAATGGCGAGATGCCATATTGGGGTTTGCAACACGGATAAAAGACCACTAATTTACAGAAGGAGAAAAAATGCCTGAACACCCTTAAGAAAGGCCATGACGACGCACTAAATATTTCGAAACGAGAAGTTATTTTGTCGTCGAAAGAAAAAAAAGATAAAGCACAAACCTTTTTCAAATATGTTCAGCTCGGCCCTCAAGAACAGCTGCAACAACTACACAAGCACCAGTCCCAATAGCAATAGTTGCTCCTACAGTCCAGATCACAGTTTATTTTGTATATCCACTATATGAAAGAAATGCCTGGAGATAAAAGGATATCTCACTGAAAATCATCATACATCAGAGTTATTTACATTATGGGTTAATAATGTTTTCGAGGACCAAAACATGTGTAACAAATGCAGACCAAGATTTACTTGGTATTAGAACAAATTACACAGATTCAATCTTTGCTCAGTGAAAACTGAGGAAGAACTCTATAACTATCCTAATCTGCACTGATCATTGCATGATATCAATATTCCTCTTTTACATAACTAAATTTCGACAACCATGTAAGCTCTGAACGTTGTTCTTGATTAAAAGGCCAAAAGGATAAACAAATGGAATAAGTCTCGCTGGGTAATTTGGAACAACTGATTCAACTTCTATAATTTGACCCTGCTAACAAATGATTTATTGGATAATTTGGACTGCTGTACAAAATTTAAGAGTGGAACTAATTGCTCAGTTTCTAATTTTTTTACTTGGCACACCCACTGAATAAGGTGAGCTCATTCTCTTAAGCAAATAAAACAATGCTTGGGAAAATGCTTAGGAACAGTAGTAGCAAGTTAAAGATCAAGTTGGATGATGTAAGCATGTTTTAATTCAATAAAGCTAGCCATGATGGCCTTTCCTAAAAAAAAGTTAAAGATCAAGTTGGACAGAGTAAGGTCTAAATGGCATCTCCCTTTTTATAGAAGGCAAACGATCTTAATGGCCTCGTGACTGAGTAAGATGTGTAGATGGAGAAACCATGCGTATGAAGCTGCTCAATACAACTTAACTAAATTCACTAACTTTAAGTAACAATGAAGAAAGAAGAAAGCATTCATAAAATGCAGGTTCTCTCTTCTTTGAACATATTACATGACTCGGCATCTTCTTGTAGGAAAGAAAAAAAGCAAAGAGAGAAGGATAAAATAAGAACAAAGCCATGAACAGAGCATCGAGGAATCAGTATAACAATTTTGAAATACAATAATTTCAAAATCTTGCAAAATCATAACAAAAATTTCAGGAGTTATGAACAATTAGAAATACATTATACTGAAGGTTGAGTAAAATATGTCCTTTGGATTGAGCAAATATATAGCTGCAGAAATTTTGCAAATCAACACATAACAAGAATCTAAGGCTCTCTAGACTCCTTTTCCTTGCTAAATATGCACGCTTTCCATGGAATTTTTTTCAATATATTTGTTCTATAAACAAATGCTTGCTTTCTTTCCTTTTTTTGAAGCAGGTCGCATGCCATCAACAGCCCAACACCGAACAACCAGAGCCCAGTCACAACAATCATGCACGCAGCAGCAAGCCAGCAAAAAAACACAACAGGTGCCCAGACACATACACATAACTAAGCCAGTAGTAACCAAACACACAACAAGAACTTGTAGCTAGCAAGCGAGCGCTACGACCAAGTATGTATGATGCTACCACCAAGCCAGCCATAACAATCATGCACGCAACGGCAAGCCAGCAAAAAAAATACAATGGGTGCCCGGACACACACAACACTAAGTCAGCAAGCACACACACAACAAGAACCTGTAGAAATCAAGCACGGAGGATAGGAGGACAGCTGGGACCAGAACAAAATTACCTTGCTAGCGACGGGATGCCTAGGCGGAAGCGACTGAAGGCGGCAGCAGCGGCGAGTCCAGGCAGCAGCTGCGCGAGCATGAGACATGCATTTCATTAGTTGGCAATGGAAGCATCCATCATATTCATACATACCTTCGTTTCTTTATGAGCACTCCACTTCTCTGCCTCACCCCGTTGACCTCCACCTCAATAACCTGGTCAATCAACAACACATGATCCATGGGGTGATGATAAACCTTATATAAATATATATATCTGAAAATGGACGGGAGGCAGTGCGGAGTATTAGATCTCTGAACTCTGACGGGCCGATGAGCCAATGGAAGAAGGGGATGGTGAGGGCAGCATTGAACACGTAGGCCCAGCGCCGGAATGGACCATCCAGAGGAGCACCTCAAGGACGGCCTCCTGCTGCTGGGCCTGCAAGCACCTCGCATACCACCTTCTTCTCCTCCTCGACGCCCAGCTCTTCTTCCTTCTGGCGAACTTCTGCATCTTGCGTGCGAACATCCCATCAAACCGTGCTCGAGCGGCTCATCCTTGTACTCCGTCTTCTACACCATTGGTCGAGACCTAATTTGTCCTAGCAAAAGAAATCACATCATGAGCAAAAGAACAAATTTGCAACTAACAATTCAAATCGAGATTTATCCATTAGCTGTCCTAAAATATAAAATAGAAGGGTTTCTAATTGCCCACCTGAGCGTTTCGAGCTAATGCCGGAATCCATGGGTAGAGTGCCAACTGCAAGTGTAGTCGCCCACAGTGGCGAAGCCAAGAGTTCAACGTTGTGATGTCAATTTAAAGTTGTGATGTCAAATACTTATGCTTGTGTGAAAACTGGTCTTTTGCTTGATGTCTACTAATGCATGCCAAAATGTTGTGTAGTCAGTTGCCTACACAGCTAACCCCTGGCACCGCCACTGGTCGCCCACCCGTTGAGGCCGTCGTCAGCACACGACCGCAAGAGCCGCCGTCCGCCGCACCACGAGGAAGAGGCAGAGTGTAGCCTCCCGTACATAACCTCTGTGAGTTGTTTCCTTTTGAATTAAAAAGCATCTGAATGTACAAAGACCGAAACAACAGAATGAAGTGCAACTAAAATCCTAGGAAACATTCTGTGAAACTAATTTACTCCCTCTGCACTATTGTCTAACAAAGGCACTTGAAAACCAATCCAATGATAATTCTAATATGCGTTTTTATGAAAATCAATTGATCTGCTCTGTACTGAATACTGATGTGAATATTAAGTTTTAGAAATATATATTAAGTTTTGAAACCATTTGCGTTTCTTTAATATATATTAAGTTTTAGAAATTATTTAGGTGCATGGTAAATACTTAGCTAAAAAGGGGCCATTCAGACACCATTTTCAACTATTTATGCATATGATCGTTACATAGAAAAATAAAAGAGGTCACTATCATAGTTAAAATGTAAGGAAAGGTCTGAATGAACAAGCTCTTCTAGGAGCTAGAAATTACATTGTGTTTTGAACAGAGGGGTTTTATTAAAATTAGCAGCACTTTACAGAAAAAAGTGTGAAAGTATTCATGAAAAGATCAGAGGGGATATCTCTGCCTGGACAAAGTCCTACATCCTGACATAGACATCTAGGAGTTTGAATTTGATAGTTCCAATGGACGAACATGTTCTTGTTAGAGCGGAGGCAAGTTACTATCGATCTTATGGCGGCTTTCCTCCTTCCACTTGTCCCAAATGACCTTTTCAGTTTCGTCTTGCCTACAATTTTTTTTCGAGAGAACCCTTGCATAAGAAACAAATGAAAATCAAGAGAATGAATATACAACTGAAAGACAACATCTTTTCAGAAAGAATTTGTAAGAAACAAATGAAAACAAGACATGGATGGGTTCAAATCGGAAATAAAAGTGGCTATAACTGAAAAGAAACAAATGCCGTATGAACAAACAAAGCAAAGGACAATGCAAATGCCTAATATTGTTAGGGTATACACCGGAACATGTAGTACAAAGCATTAGTTTGACATAGTACTACCCTGACACGGAAAATCGGTGTTTTTTCAGAATATAATGAAGTATCAGAGGATTACTGTGTTGGTTTGATCTGCCTTGCCTTATCAGAAGCAGAGGACAAAGCAAATACACATGCCAGACAAGGAACAAATGGTTGTATTCATTCTCATCGGCTGCTAGAAACTAACTGGCATGTCTATGTAATGTAAGAGGTACATTGCATTTCAAAAGAAAAAAGTTCCCTTGGCTATCTGGATGTGAAGATCCATCACTGTAATCTTCGTTTTCGTTTGTTTTGGTCGTTGCAGCACTGTATTGGGCCTTTTCCCTATTCTCTTATTCCAACATATATTCACATGCAACTCTTCTAATCTCTGATGTAATCCACAGGTATATAATTAGTACATACTAAAGCCTAGCCAAGCATCATTACATCACCAAGATCTGATGATTGAGCTAGTGCATCTATCTCATGAGCCACCATGTAGCTTCTTGTACACAAGAATTGGAACATCTAACTAACAGTGCCTTAATGTCTCCGAGCTCATGACACGATCTGCAGTGAGAAGGATCAACAATTTTCGGTTTGTTGACACATTAGAAAACTACATGGGAGTTGCACAACTCCAGCGCTAACTGAACAACAAATGTCAGTGCGCAAGCTTTAGCATATCCAGGTAAAGTTCTCAATGAACAGAGTTTGTGATGGACGATTCTTCAGTGAATTGCAAAATCAAGAATTCAAGGTACAGTTCGTCAGAGAACATAAGCAATAGCATTCCTTTTTGCATAAATAAAAAAAAGGATCAAAACAATTAACAGAAGAAAGAACCACCTTTTGGTTGGCAAGCCTTCCCTTTCAGGGAATCCACCCTTGTTATGCAAGCCTTGTGGCATCTGTAACCCTGAAACCACACATAACTCACTGAGGGAGTCCTGGATTAGGGGGTATCCGGACAGCCGGACTATTTCCTTTGGCCGGACTGTTGGACTATGAAGATACAAGATTGAAGACTTCGTCCCGTGTCCGGATGGGACTCTCCTTGGCGTGGAAGACAAGCTTGGCAATACGGATATGTAGATCTCCTTCCTTGTAACCGACTCTGTGTAACCCTAGCCCCTTCCGGTGTCTATATAAACCGGAGGGTTTAGTCCGTAGGACCAAGAACAACAATCATACCATAGTCTAGCTTCTAGGGTTTAGCCTCTACGATCTCGTGGTAGATCAACTCTTGTAATACTCATATCATCAAGATCAATCAAGCAGGAAGTAGGGTATTACCTCCATCGAGAGGGCCCGAACCTGGGTAAACATCGTGCCCCCTGCCTCCTGTTACCATCCGCCTTAGACGCACAGTTCGGGACCCCCTACCCGAGATCTGCCGGTTTTGACACCGACATTGGTGCTTTCATTGAGAGTTCCTCTGTGTCGTCGTCGTTAGGCCTGATGGCTCCTTCGATCATCGATAACGATGCGGTCCAGGGTGAGACTTTTCTCCCCGGACAAATCTTTGTATTCGGCGGCTCCGCACTGCGGGCCAACTCGCTTGGCCATCTGGAGCAGATCGAGAGTTACGCCCCTGACCACCAGGTCAGGTTTGGAAGCTTAAACTACACGGCCGACGTCCGCGGAGACTTGATCTTCGACGGATTCGAGCCCATGCCGAGTGCGCCGCACGGTCACGACGAGCACAATTTAGCTCTGCCATCGGACAGTGTTCGGGAGATCGCATCAGCAACCGCTCCGACCCTCAATTCGGAGCCAATTGCGCCATCCAAGGACGGGTAGATAGACCCCGCCACGGAGGCCGCATTCTCAGCGGCGATCGAGCCAAATACCGACCTTACCCTTCACGAGAGCCGTGACGCCGAACTGCCGGATTCTTCCCCGGCCACGGACTCCGAACCGCCTGCGCCCGTGCCTATCGAATCCGATTGGGCGCCGATCATGGAGTTCACCTCCGCGGATATCTTTCAGCACTCGCCCTTCGGCGACGTACTGAACTCATTAAGGTCTCTCTCCTTGTCAGGAGAGTCCTGGCCGAACTATATCCAGCCAGATTGGGATGCGGATGACGAAGAAATTCGCCGCCCACCCACCACCCACTTAGTAGCCACTGTCGACGATTTAACCGACATGCTCGATTTTGACTCCGAAGATATCGATGGTATGGACAACGATGCCAGGGACGAGCAAGAACCACCGCCCACTTCATCACATGATATATACAAGGTGGACACACCCAACGAAAACGGCGACGAGAAACGGAATGATGCAGAGAAGGACCGTTCCCTCAAGAAGTAGTCAAAGCGGCGGCGTAAGCGCCGCTCCAAATCCCGCCTCGGCAGAAACAGCGATCATATAGACCCAGTGATAGAGCAGGGTGAGCCAGCGGACGACGAACACGGCATGGAACCGCCGTCCGACCACGGCAACACGGAGAATCAAACCAAACAACCCGTCTCCGGCGAAGATAACAGTCCGGATGACATCACACCAGACAGGCACCTGGAGCAACAGAATCTCCATCAAAGGTTTGTCGCCACTTCAAGGAGTCTGAAAAAGCAGAAGCAAAGGCTCAGGGCTGCACAAGATACACTCAGAATTAGATGGAGTAAAGTACTCAAAACCGCACAAAAGTACGGCGGCAGTCGCCACACAAAGAGCTACCCGAAGCGAAAGCTGCTGCCTGAATTCGATGATGAGGCCTTAGAGCCCCCGCAATCAAAAAACAAAACAGCCATCCGGTCGGATAGACGACCTCGTGGCCACCATAGAGCAGCTAACGAAGCCGCACACAAGCCAGTACGCAGTCCACGCGCGGACTCGCATCAAAAGGCCGACGCAACCAGATCCATCTACGGACCAAGAAAGCGCGCTTCAGCACACAATGCAACACAACAAACATCCGAACACCACGGTACACCCAAATACAGGGGTGCCGCACACCCCCTATGTTTTACCGATGAGGTGCTGGACCATGGATTTCCACAGGGATTCAAACCCGTAAACATAGAGGCGTATGACGGAACGACAGACCCTGGGGTCTGGATTGAGGACTACATCCTCCATATCCACATGGCTCGAGGAGACGATCTCCATGCCATTAAGTACTTACCCCTCAAGCTCAAAGGGCCAGCTCGGCACTGGCTTAAAAGCCTCCCCGAAAACTCCTTTGGAAGTTGGGAAGAGCTCGAGGACGCTTTTCGGGCAAATTTTCAAGGGACCTATGTCCGACCACCGGATGCAGATGATTTAAGTCATATAACTCAACAGCCCGGAGAGTCAGCCCGAAAGCTTTGGAACAGGTTTCTCACTAAAAAGAACCAAATAGTCGACTGTCCGGACGCCGAAGCCTTAGCAGCTTTCAAGCACAGCGTCCGAGACGAATGGCTTGCCAGACACCTCGGCCAAGAAATGCCGAGAACAATGGCAGCCTTAACAAGCCTCATGACCCGCTTTTGCGCGGGCGAGGACAGCTGGTTAGCCCGAAGTAGCACCAGCGACCCAAGCACATCCGAAGTCGGGGACGGAAATGGGAAGCCACGACGCAGCAAAAACAAGCGCCGGAATAAAGAAGACAACCCGAACAACATGGCGGTAAACGCCGGATTCAGAAGTTCTCGGCCAGGTCAACGAAAGCTACCCTCCAAAGGCAACAGAGACGAACTATCCAGCCTAAACAAGATTCTGGACAAACTATGTCAGATCCACAGCACCCCCGATAAACGTACAAATCATACCCATAGAGAATGTTGGGTCTTCAAGCAGTCCGGCAAGCTAAACACCGAACACAAAGGGTAGGATACACCAAGCGAAGACGAGGACGAGCCCCGCCGGCAAGGCACTGGGGAACAGAAAAAATTCCCACCAGACGTCAAAACAGTAAACGTGTTACACGTGATGAAGGGGAGAAACAAAGTGGCACTCCTAGAGACACATGCCCCAGGGCCCATCACCGCAGAGTTCAGCCACTGGTCGTCTCAACCGATCACTTTTGACCATAGGGACTACTCGGCAAGTATCCGGCATACAGGATTGGCTGCCTTGGTGTTAGACCCGATAATTGACGGATACCATTTCATACGAGTCCTGATGGACGGCGGCAGTGGTTTAAACCTGATATATCAGGACACAGTCCGCAAAATGGGGATAGACCCAACAAAAATCAGCCATAGCAATACTACCTTTAAAGGAGTAACGCCAGGCACAGAAGCCCACTGCACGGGCTCCCTTCCGACGCGAAAAGTTAACCTTCCACACCGCTCCGTTCCAAAGTGGCTATCAAGCACTACTCGGACGCGCAGCCTTCGCTCGCTTTAATGCCATACCGCATTACACTTCTCTCAAGCTTAAGATGCCCGGTCCACGTGGCATCATTATAGTAAATGGAAATATTAAGCGCTCCTTGCGCGCGGAAGATCGTGCGGCTGCCCTGGCAGCCGCACACTAGACGGCCTCACCAACCAGAGCAGATGACAGGTCGTTAAGACCACGGACATGGTTAGACGAGTCCGGCGTAGTTATATATAATTGATACAGGTTTGATGGCTATACCCCTATAAACAATACAAGGGGCTTAACGCGTGTAAACAAGTGACAATTCGGCTCAACTTTACTCATCCTGAACTGTACATGGTTTATTTAGAATAACCTACCTTCTGCACGACAACTTTTCAACTAAGTTCCTCTCTTTTACAGATGACCATCGTGCTACACCCGTCCAGGATGCGGCACAACGGAGACACAGGCGCAGACGTGCAGCAGGGACCCGTTCCGAGGCTTCTTTTTAGATTAAGACCCTGCGTAAACCTTTTTTACTGTCTCTTGTTGATTCACATCCCCCGGATTCTCAGTACAACCGAGAAGGATGCTAACGTTATTGGCATGTGGCCACGTCAGAATATTGCACGTACCAGGACACTAGGGGCTTATTACAAAGGGCACTGTTTAGCCCGGTTTACATCATAAAAGACCAAATACCTTAGGGAGTGTTCGGCGTCGCGAGTTTGGCCTTATATGCATCAGCTCCGAATCATGTCTTTCGTCAAATGTTGGGTTTGCCCGGCTCCTGTGTTTTGCTACCTTACGTTCCGCTCTATTGACTAAGGTGGCACCAGGAGAACTACTGCGATTGTGCCCTGGTTCAGCCGGACGAGCACCTCAGTAGAGAAAGCCGAAAACTGACTGTCATGATAAAGCGAGAGACTGGTCAGCCACTCGATGACCTATTGGAATCTTCGGGATTCCTCCGCATTAACGAAGGGCCGTTTCCCGGCCAGGCATGTACGCGCCCCATATTCGGATGAGCGCGGAGCCACCAGGGGCTATATAGTAGCCCCACTGTCAAACTCCTATGGCTAAGTGAAAGTGTTAAAGCAATATAGTCCGATTGCCTAATTCGCTGCGCTATCACCTCCTTAATGGACCAAGACGTTGGATCAAGTGTGAACACGCGGCCAGGCATGTACGCGCCCCATATTCGGATGAGCGCGGAGCCACCAGGGGCTATATAGTAGCCCCACTGTCAAACTCCTGTGGCTAAGTGAAAGTGTTAAAGCAATATAGTCCGATTGCCTAATTCGCTGCGCTATCACCTCCTTAATGGACCAAGACGTTGGATCAAGTGTGAACACGCGTCTTCTGCGAACACCCCTGCATTATATGCGTGGGGGCTGAAGCCGACGACTGCAAACTTTCAGGGTATATACATATATACATAAACGGCCGCACAGGAGGCATCATAACACTTTCAGGCAAAAGTATAAAAATAGCCTTTACAATTCAGTAAAACATTGTTTTTCAATGGGAATACGTGTCGTTAGAACATAATATTCTTTGAGCACTGAGATTCTATTACACGTGCGCCCTCAAGGACTTCTTTAAAGTAGCGCTCGGGGGATCCTCGACCCCCGGCCGAACTCTGGGTTGCGATTGCGGTGGCCTCCATGTCTGCCCAGTATGTCTTGACAGGGGCAAGTGCCATCCGCGCACCCTCTATGCATGCCGACCTCTTCATAGCATCGATGTGCGGCACAACACCAAGGAACTGATGCACCAAACTAAAATAATTGTTCGGCCTTGGCCCTTCCGGCCATAGATGATCCACAATAGACCTCATGGCAAGCCCGGACAACCTATGGAGCTCGGCCCATTCGGCCATCCGTTCACCCAACGGAAGCGGACACGCTGGAGTGTTAAATTGCGACTAAAACAGCTTTTCCACTTCGCGATCCTTTTGATCTTTGAAGTATTCGGCCGCATCAGCGGCACTCGCTGCCAAATCTATATAAGCGTCCGCAGAACTCCACAACCGGTCAAGCGGAGCGTACTGAGGATCTCCAAACTTCATCTGCAACATGAAGGGCTTCCCAGCCGCAATATCCCCGGCGTGACGCAACTCCTCCTTCATTGCTCTAATTGTAGAGCGGGCGTCCTTGGCCGCCGTCGTGGCCTTTTCCAGGTCTGCCATCTTCGCTCGATCTTCATTTTTGAGAAGCTCGTAGCTGTCGGCGGCATCCTTCAATTCCACAGCCATCTTGGCTATTTCCTCTTTGCTTTGGCGATGAGCAGCCTGTTCGGCTCTCAGCCCCTCGACTGCCTCTCGGGCGGCCGCATCACTTTTTCTGGCTTGCTCTTTGGCTTGGGCAAGTTCCGCCCGAAGGGTCTCCACGGCCGCAGCTCCATCTGCAGTCACAACATCTTTAAGATACTGGCATCATGCTTCTCTTACTATGTGTCGACCACTGGAGAAATCACATACCCTGTGCCTCGTCAAGCCGCTTGTTGACAAGCACGATGTCGGCATCTGCCGCATCAAGTTGCCGCTTCAGTTCGGCAAACTCATCAGTCCGGCTAGCCACCGGACCTTCCGCCACCTGCATATGAAGGCGGCCGGATTATTACTTGGGACTATGATCCTCTGTTTGCCGCCGTTTTCGACAGCAACCAGAGTCTCAGGGGCTACTATCTGCACAGGGCACACCCAAACGTGTGCGGTACTGTAAAAAATATACACTATTTCACGTACCTCAAAGCCTTTCAGCAGACTCACAACAGCTTCATGCAACCCGCTTTCGGCGGATGAAATCCTCTCAATCACCGTACCCATTAGCGCACGATGCGCTTCTGAGATAGCCGCTTGCTCTAGCAGATCCTTCAGTGCCTCCGACCGAACACTAGACGGTGCCGGACTCTTTCGGTTGCTCTCTTCAGGAGCCGGATACTGAGGACCTTGGGCGGCCAAAGGATTACCCTCTGGCCTTGCCGGATCAGGATAAACCCTCCGCGACGACACCTCGGGGTCACCGGCCTCATGAGGCAGGCTGGCAGGGGGATGCGTCTCGCTCTCCATCATCTCCGGAAGAAGATCCCCGGAAGATGAACTCTGCGGCGAAGGGCTACGATCCGAACCACAAGATAAATGCTTCAGTTATTTTTCTTAGAAACAATGCGGGATGTTTTCATTATTACAGCTCGGTGGAGGGCTGGCCCCTTGCGGGCATGGTGCGACCGGGGTATTCCCCGAGGCAGGATCCTCTGGCGAAGATTTCTTCCCCCGTTTGGAGACCATTGTCTCCGGGTCTTCAGAGGCGGTCCTCTTCCTTCCTTGGGGAGAGGGAACTTCGATTTCTTCTCCCCGGTTATCCTCCTTCGTGGAGGCACTAGTCTCTTTATTTTCCCCTTTATCTTCCCCTGAGGGCGCTTGATAAGGCGCCAGCTCCAGCATCCTGGTTAGTACAGGATCCGATGAGACCTCAGGGAGAGGGGTCGGACACCTGATCATCTTCGCCTTTGTTACCCCGTCCTGGTCAAAGAGCGACTTTTCAGAATGATGTTGTGACAAATGCAAGTACAACGTGTTCGGCTACGGGACTACTTACTTGGGCATCTGGACGATTGCAGTTCAGACCCGCATCCTTGGTGATGTCCGGACACATTACTTGTGGTCCGAAGAACAATTGGTACATCTCCTCGTGCGTCACGCCCAGGAAGTGCTGAATAAGCTCGCAGTCCCTCCGGGTTGAACTCCCACATGCGGAGGGGACGACGTTTGCAGGGCAAGACTCGACGAATTAACATGACTTGCATTACCGTGACCAAACCGATATCTCTCTCAAGGAGATCTCTGATGCGGCTCTGTAGTATTGGTACATCCTTTGCTGGCCCCCAGTCCAGCCCCTTGTTGATCCATGACGTCAGTCGTGGCGGGGGGCCCGAGCGAAAGGCAGGGGTGGCCACCCACTTGGTGCCCCGGGGAGCTGTAATATAGAACCACTCCCGTTGCCATAAGCTAGACACCTCTTGGAAGGAACCCTCGGGCCATGGGGCATTGGCACTCTTGCTTATTACGGCACCTCCGCACTCTGCGTGCCGCCCCTCGATCATCTTCGGCTCCACCTTGAAGGTCTTGAGCCACAGGCCGAAGTGAGGGGTAATGCGGAGGAAAGCTTCGCACACAACGATGAACGACGAGATGTGGAGGACAGAATCCGGAGCCAGATCATGAAAATCCAGCCCATAATAGAACATGAGCCCCCTCACGAAGGGATCCAGGGCAAAGCCTAGCCCTCAGAGGAAGTGAGATACGAACACGACGCTCTCACCGGGCTTGGGAGTGGGAATAACCTGCCCTCGAGCAAGCAACCTATGCGAGATTTCGCCGGTCAAGTATATGGCCTCCCTTAGCTTTTTCACGTCTTCCTCCGTGACGGAGGAAGGCACCCACCGACCTTGAAGGTTGGATCCGGACATGGTCGGAGGTCCGAAGCACCTAAACTTGAGCTTTGGGTGTTGGAACTCGAGGCGGGAGGTGGATTTGATTAAGATCGAGAAGGAAAAAGAATAGGCCTTGGTCTCTTTATAAAAAGGTTGAATACCAAGTGTCCTCCTCATGACCGTTTGGGACTTGCCTACAATCGAGGGGTCATACCAACGGGCACAATTGGGTTACACACGTCCGTGTTGATGAGAATCCCGTAATAAAGGGGACACGATCTCTGCTCCGACAAGACGTGCCAAGGAAACCGCCTCGCTATACACGCTGAGATTGGTTATGAAAAACGATTCAAATAAATGACCTGACTGTGGTGTGATGTCACACTACGAAATACGTCAGCAGATTAGATTTGTGGAAATATTATTCTCTCTACGGTGGTATGTGGAACTTGTTTTGCAGAGCCGGACACGATCCTCGTGTTCAAAATCTTCTATGAAGTATTCGGAGGAGGAACCCGCCTTGCAATGCCGAAGACAATCTGCGCGCCAGACTCATCGTCATTGAAGCCTGGTTCAGGGGCTACTGAGGGAGTCCTGGATTAGGGGGTATCCGAACAGCCGGACTATTTCCTTTGGCCGGACTGTTGGACTATGAAGATACAAGATTGAAGACTTCGTCCCGTGTCCGGATGAAACTCTCCTTGGCATGGAAGGCAAGCTTGGCAATACGGATATGTAGATCTCCTTCCTTGTAACCGACTCTATGTAACCCTAGCCCCCTCCGATGTCTATATAAACTGAAGGGTTTAGTCCGTAGGACCAAGAACAACAATCATACCATAGTCTAGCTTCTAGGGTTTAGCCTCTACGATCTCGTGGTAGATCAACTCTTGTAATACTCATATCATCAAGATCAATCAAGCAGGAAGTAGGGTATTACCTCCATCGAGAGGGCCCGAGCCTGGGTAAACATCATGTCCCCTGCCTCCTGTTACCATCCGCCTTAGACGCACAGTTCGGGACCCCCTACCCGAGATCCGCCGGTTTTGACACCGACACTCACCATTAGAAAACCGAACTTTCAAGCTTCCTAACATCCAGCAAAAGAATTAATCATGCAATCAAGATATGTAGGTAAACAAAAGAAAGAAAGCTTTTCACTACAAATCTCATCTAACTTTGTCATATTCTCTACTCTCCCTCATGTAGTCATGTTTATAGCATCAAAATTTGAGAACTATACCTTGGGTATAAAAAGGGCAGAATATAGTTCATGCATTATTGCATCAGCTTTAAGGTCCGTCAATCAAACAAATCCCAAGCGTGCGAATTGAACAAACTACTGACAAAAAACTGAAAGAACAAAGTAACATAAAAACACTTTGATTAAAAAATGTAGACCTACTGTAATCGGCACTCAAACGGTGCAAATATAAAATGATGCCAGCCACTGATTATTCATGAACCCAACCCATACAGATGACTAAAGTGTAGAAAACTGAGTGTCCAAACATGCTGAATTATTTGTTTGACCAACAACTCCCCTATTTCAGTTTATTTTGAGGCCATACTAGGTTTAGAATAATAGCAATGCTAGACAAGACGATGCTGAATTATTTGTTTGACCAACAACTCCCCTATTTCAGTTCATTTTGAGGCCATACTAGGTTCAGAATAATAGCAATGCTAGACAAGACGATAATGAGCTTCTGACCATGTTGTCGAGCAGCAAGTAGTCGGAGAAGGCGTGGTGGCCGCACTCGTGGGCGATCACCCAGATGCCGTTCATGACGCAGCCCTGCACGACCCAGTAGAGCGGACAAGCGCCCAGCTGTTGCATGCTCGGGAGTGCTGGGATCCAGACCAACACGGCGTACAGGAGGGACGCGATGATGACAAGGTCATAGACCACATAGTAGAAGGACCTGATCACCGAGCACTGGAAGCAGTGAGGCGGGATTGCCTTCTTGATCTGGGCCAGCGTGAATGCCGGCTTGTCCGTCGGCGCACGCTGGAAGATCTCACCGGCGCTAGCGCGGCCGAGCAGCTCCTGCTTCTCCCGCTCCTTCTCCATCATTCTGCCGCCGGCAGCCATGATGTCGCTGACAACAACAAAAAGCACTGGTGATCAGACAGTGTGGATGAAGGTATATATATAGTATATGATTCAAGAACGAATATATATTCTGCGTTGTGTGTGTATCTGTTTATCAAATGAGGCTGAGCTAAACTTCAGTTCAAGTTCAGTCAAGTTTTAGACCCAATAAAAAAACGATAGGTTGGACTGGACCGGCTTTCATTCATGACAACACATGTCATTCAGTAAGCTGTACTTGGATAGTTAACTGATTGCCAAGCTAAGTAAAAAAGAACTGAAACTGTAACTGATTGCCAAGCTAAGTAAAAAAGATCTGAAACTGTAATTCAAGACTTTTGATTTGAAATTCAACCAAAAATACAACTGATTCAACGCTGTAGGTCATATGTGTCACCAATGTAAAGAAGAGCTTGCAATCCGAGCCAATATAAAAGACATGCGTCATCCATAATGTTGCAAAACAAAATTCCTGAATTGGCTAGAAAATTCAGACTAAAAAGATCAACAAGTACAGAGAAAGGACTGATTTTGACAAGAAAAACTACTACTACAAGCTGCAAGAAAAACTACTACTACAATTTAATAATTGCACTGTAAAAAGAGCTTATGTTTCACGGTAAAAACTACTACTACAAGCTGCAAGAAAAACTACTACTACAATTTAATAATTGCACTGTAAAAAGAGCTTATGTTTCACAGTAAAAACTACTGCTACAATATGTAGATCTTTAGCAACGCTTCCACCTCACATTTTATGCTTCCACAAATACCAAGGAAGCCATTTGATGCACCCATCTGCAGAAGCCCTGTAGCGTCCGCTTCATTTGGTACAAGGAGATATCTCTCTTAAAAGATCTTAATGACAACCTTCACAAATTTCTTCAAAACTTTTATGACCATACTCTCTGCAACTGCAATCTGCGCTTATCAAATTTCTTGAGCATTTAAATTTAAAGTAGCAAAAAAGCAAAACACACCCTAAATCATCACGCATAAACTGGTTTGAATTATGGATGTGTCAAATAAGAGGTTTAGCTAAACACATTACTACAACACAGTAGTTCTAAAATTATTACACATGGAGTAAGCATGCTAACCTCTCCATCCTACATTCCAGGTATTTCTTCAAGAACATCCGACATTCAGGCTGAGCTCCTATTAATTTCAGGCAGGCAAGATAGTACTTCTTCTCCTGTTTGAACCTGCAAAAATGATTGTATGCATCCTAAGTGTATACAACATGATCTCTGACCACAATTTTATTCAAAGCATATGAAAAAAATACTAATTGGGCTAAGTGCTACAATCATCTTCCGAACCTAATCAAGGGAAACACATGGAGCAAAAATCTCCAAATAACACACGGCCAAAGAGAAGCTATTTTTATGCAGTGTTGTACAAGTTCAGAGAGAGAGAGAGAGAGAAGCTCACCTCGGTGTGTGACATCAGATGCAATCGCTGACATGTGCGCAACCACCAAAGCTGCGACCGTAGTCTTGACCGCCCACACAAATCGGCTCGCCATCACCTCGCATCGACCGAGCCACCGCCTGGACCCCTGGATCTCCTCTTCCTCCTGCAGATCCGGGCCTGCACGGAGGACGAGACTCCTGGAGAGGCTGTGGCGGCAGCGAGGATGTGGGATGGAGACAGACGGCGTGTCGTAAGGGAGGAAAGGAAGAAGGGGAGGGGAACCGCAGGAGGATGGGGAGCTGGCCGTGGGACGAGACGAGCGAGGACGGGATTGGGTGCGGCGCACGCGGAGAGGATTTGGTCAGGGGCGGCGCGGATCTGGTGGATGGAGTAGCCCTCATCGCCCACCTCCCCTGTCCATTCATCCCGCCACCGAGCTCGCAGGGGCGGCGAGGAATAGCAGGCGGTGGCGAGGCTCCGGGGGGAGGCCGTGGCGAGGCAAGGAGGAGGGATGGAGGAGGCGGGAGAGGCTGTGGGCATCGAGGGGAAAGGGGGCTAGGGTTTGGGTGGTGGCTGGTGCGGGAGTGGGACGAGGCGAGGATGGATTGGCTGCGGGATGCGCGGTGCGGGGTGCGGATTGGCCAAAACCTCATGCACGCGGCCACCGCCAACCCAGTCAACAAGCGCGCGAGACGAGCCCACTCGTCATTGGCCGGTCAAAACAACTGCGAGGTGAAAATCGTGTTTGACCATGAGGTGAAGATCTGACGGCCTAGACACGCCAGAAAGCCAGATCCGACGGCTGACGAAGGCCGAATCGAGGGAGCCTCCCGGGTGCGAGTTGGCTAGCCTCTGTTTTGTTTTAAATGAATATGATTTGTGAGTAGTTACGTTTGTTCCTGAGGACATGGGAGAAGTCTTGCTATTGGTAGCCATGTGAATTTGGTATTCGTTCGATATTTTGATGAGATGTATGTTGTCTCTCCTCTAGTGATGTTATGTGAACGTCGACTACATGACACTTCACCATTATTTGGGCCTAGAGGAAGGCAGTGGAAAATAATAAGTATATGATGGGTTGTTAGAGTGACAGAAGCTTAAACCCTAGTTTATGCGTTGCTTCGTAAGGGGCTGATTTGGATCCATATGTTTCACGCTATGGTTAGGTTTACCTTAATACTTCTTTTGTAGTTGCGGATGCTTGCAATAGGAGTTAATCATAAGCGGGATGCTTGTCCAAGTAAGGACAGCACCCAAGCACCGGTCCACCCACATATCAAATTATTAAAGTACCGAATGCGAATCATATGAACGTGATGAAAACTAGCTTGACGATAATTCCACTGTGTCCTCGGAAACGCTTTTCTCTATATAAGAGTTTGTCCAGGCTTGTCCTTTGCTACAAAAAGGATTGGGCCATCTTGCTGCACTTTATTTACACTTGTTATTCGTTACCCGTTACAAATTACCTTATCACAAAACTATCTGTTACCGATAATTTCAGTGCTTGGAGAGAATACCTTGCTGAAAACCGCTTATCATTTCCTTCTGCTCCTCGTTGGGTTCGACACTCTTACTTATCGAAAGGACTACGATAAATCCCCTATACTTGTGGGTCATCAAATACTTCATAAATTATAGATACATCGGAGACGTATCACCAACCACGTTGGGTGAAGCACTCCTCTGACTAAACTAGGTGCTTCAAGTTTCTTGATTTCCTCGGCAATAAAATGCTGCCGCTCCAAAGCTTGCTTTCTGACCTTCTGCTTGACGGGCCGATCATGAGGGCAAACAGCAAGGTGGTGCTCGATTACCTCCCTGTGAACACCGGGGATGTCAGATGGTTGCCAAGCTAACACATTGACATTCGCCCGCAGGAAGGCAATGAGCGCGCTTTCCTATTTGTCATCAAGGGTGGCACTGATGGTGAACATACCGTCAGCGCCATCCTACCTTGCCCGGACCTTCTTCACAACAGGCGAAGCAACCTTGGATTTCTTACTAGTGGAACTCTCCGGCAGGTCATCAACAGGTGCAGTGCACTACGGAGAGGCGTGCTTCCTGGATTCCTTGCTGGCATCTCTACTAGCTTTCTTTCCCTTTTTTGTTTCGTTGGAGGGAGCTACATCTTCTGCAGCCTCAGCAGCTACCGCGTTTCAGTACATCTTGTCCACACATATGATTGCATCTTTCTTGTCTGACGAGATGGAAATGACACCCATCGGTCCTGGCATCTTCAAAGTATTGTAGGCATAGTGAGACGCTGCCATGAACTTCGCCAGAGCTGGACAACCAAAACTCCCATTGTACGATAAGGGAAGTTCGACAACGTCAAACACTACCCTCTTGGTCTGGTAGTTCAGTTCTCCACCAAACGTTATCGGCAGCGTAATCTTTCCCTTAGGCCGGCTCCTGCCGGGGTTGATTCCTTGGAACGTGCTAGTAATCTTAAGCTCTTCATAAGGGATCTGCAGCTTGCTGACCACTTTGGGGGAGATCAGATTTAGCCCAGCCCTGCCGTCAACTAGCATCTTTATGACTTTGAGATTGCGGATTGTTGGTGAAACCAACAATGGCAAACACCCCACCACAGTAGTATGGTCGGGGTGATCCTCTTCATCAAAGATGATAGGTGTGCGGGACCACTTGAGCGGCTTCCAGGAATCTACACCTGGTTCCACGGCATTGACCTCACGTGCCCACTGCTTGAGCTGGCGGTGAGAGGAGTGTAGGGACACACCTCCGTCAATGCACATGGCTTAAGTTGCTTTCTAGAATTCTTGCTCGCTGGTTTCTCCCTCATCTTCTTCATCACTCACTTCATCCCCTTCTTTCTTCTCACGACCTCTAGCAGGCTTCTCTTTTTGCTGAGGGGTCTTACCGCGGTGGGCCCCTCTACTGCTATGGCCCTTTCCGCTGGCACCTTGCTGGTCTCTCTCCTGTCACGCTTTTCATACTCTGCCTTTTGATTTTTAACGAGCTGATCAACTAGGTGGCATTCTTGGAGATCATGACCTTTAGTGCGGCGGATTTTGCAGTATGGCCCATTGGACTTTCCAGCTTTCTCTGCCACCGTAGCCTCCCGGCAATCAGCGCATGCCATCCTCCTCCCTGGATTTTGCAGTATGGCCCATAGAAGAAGGCTTCGGTTTTGGCCTTCTTGCTATGGCCAAGATCGCCAAAGCCCTCAACGACCAATACTGACTTATCCTTGCGTTTCTTGTTGCGCTTCCAGCTCCTCCTCATCGGGGTGGCAGTCTCATTTTCGTCCTCTGAATCAACCTCGACGCCATCCTCTTCCCCGGGGAGTCGCCTTCCTTCCTCAGCCCGAGCACATTTATGCACCAAAGTGTACAACTCATTGATGGTCTTGGGCAGCCGGGCGTTCATTTTGGACCGTATCCTTCTGTTGCGCACGTTCGAGTGGAACGCGACAATCACAACTACTGGATGTATTTCTGGAATGTTCCTGTGCACTCGGCTGAACCTCTGCATATACTTTCGCAAGCTCTCCCCTTCCTTCTGTGGAAGGACTTGCAAGTCACTAGGCCGTCCGGGCTCTTGATGGCCGCCCGTGAAGGCGCCAACAAATTGATTGCACAAGTCAGCCCACGACGGAATGGAGTTCTCCGGCAGGTGCATCAGCCATGAACTCACATTTGGCTTGAGTGCCAAAGGGAAGTAGTTGGCGAACACCTTCTCATCTCTTCCTCCGGCGGCTTGAACAACAATTGTGTAAATGCTCAGAAACACTGTGGGGTTCAACTTTCCATCATATTTTTCTAGCAACTCAGGCTTGAAAACGCGGGCCGATGGCCAACGGATTTGCCACAGCTCACGAGTGAAGGCAGGGCACCAACCTCAAAAGGTAGGTACCCGCCATCAGTAGGTGCGGGTTCGTCGATGTCTGGACCATTGCGCCTGTCAGATTGACGGCGGGTTTCCTGGCGCCGTTCTATAGTGACGCACGCATCTTCCCTCCATTGATCCTCCAGAACCTGCCGCTGATCCCGGAGGGCTAGTGGATCAGATGAGGCCATTGATGCTTCTTCGGGTTCATGGTCATGTTTCTCTTGTTGCTGCCTCTGGGTCTGCTGCCGCGGAGGGGACTGCACCATCAGTGTGGCCCCCGTCAAAACAACCAGCAGTTCGTGCTGCTATTGTTGTTCGCGGGTACCGCGAGTCTGCTGGGATTTTTTAGCTTCAGCAAAGCTGATAAAACTCTGGATGGTGGCTCTCCACTCATCCATATGACCAGCCGCTGGTGGGAATCTCAGCAGGAGTTGGGCCCACACCATGGCTTCCGTAGCTGTGCTTGCACTACTGCAGGTTGCTGCTAACGCAACACTACGATCAAAGACCCTTCGACGAAACTGTGTGTGATGCATTAATTGCAAATGATGGTGTAAAAAACCCGTCAAAAAGGTGCAAAACGTTTGCGATGACGGATGCATCAAACACGGTTACAATTTTAGTTGCGTGTGCGATGTAGGTCATACGATTCAGTTCAATTAACTGTTTGCGATGCGGCAGAACAAAAGAAACAGGCAGCCAGATGACGGCGTGTGCGATATACAACTTATAGTTCACTCGGATGCACTGTTTGTGATTAGGCAACACAACAGAAACGGTCAACCAGATCAAGGTGTGTGCGATATACGGCATACGGTTCACTCGGATGAACTGTTTTTGATTAGGCAACGCAACAAAAATGGTTCAACCAAATCAACGTGTGTGCAATGGAGGGCATATAGTTCAGTCCGATAGTATTGCTCTATTTCAATGTGTGTACTCTGTTTTCCGTTGTTATATGTTCTGTTTCAATGTGTGTATAGTCTGTATATGTGGATGATAATAGCTAGATTCAAATTAGTATACAAAAAGAGATAGAAAATGGAATTCATAATATATATATTAATTGTTCATTAGTTCATCGCGGAATATATACAATATCATCACATATACGTGATGATACTTAACTACTAGGTACAATGCATAAAATTGAAAACGAACAATATTAAAACTAATAATCCCTTATGGGGCCAGTATTCCGGCAGCCCCTCGCCAGCAGCTCCCTGGTGCCGGCGTCTTCCCAGTGCGGAGGCAGTACTCCGCCTCCTCCGCCTCGCAGCGCTTGACGTACCGATCTGCCTCTTGCTGGCGGACGAGCGCGGATGATCTTGCCATTTCATTGGGTGCCCACCGGAGCTCCTTGTCGGTGGCACGCTGGAGCTTATCGGCCCACCTCCACGCAGCGATGAGGCGCCCAGCGCCTTTGACCTTCCTCGCGAAGTACCCGTCTTCGTACACCTCCTCCGCATGATGACGCACCCGCCCCCAAAGCTCCGCTGCCTCCTTTTTCCAGGCGGCATCACAGGCTTCACAGGCTGCCTGGTACCTGGCTTCCTCCCCCGCCATCTCCTTCTTGAACACCACTTGCCTGGCTTTCTCAGCCGGCGGTAGCAACTTCCACAGACAAAGATTGTACTGGCCCCAAAACCAATCCAAAGTTGGGGGGTCCGGCGCAACCTCATCCGGCGGCACATAGGGTCCTCGTCGCTGCTATTCGAGTGAGCGTCCTCGGGGGGCGGCGACTCCTCGTCGGCGCGTGGGCAGACCGGCGGCGCCATGGCAGAGATTTGAGAGAGGGAGAGAGAGAGAGCGAGGGGAGGATCTAGTAGAGAATGCAGGTGGGATGACATGAGCAAGGTACTATTTATTGGCGGCCGGAATCTAGAGAGGCCGCCTACTAGCAGGCGGCCCCAAGAGCCCTCAAAGTTTGCACCCCATGAATGCGATGAGACGGGGCATGGCTACAGCGAAGCCTGCCACCGCCGAAACCAGGACGGGTCGTGGCCACAGGGTGCCGTACCAGCCGGAGATCTCCTGCACAGCGCGACACTGTAGCCCCTCCGCCCGTGACATCACCCAGTCAGAAGGACCATGTGAAGGAAATATGCCCTAGAGGCAATAATAAAGTTATTATTTATTTCCTTATATCATGATAAATGTTTATTATTCATGCTAGAATTGTATTAACCGGAAACATAATACATGTGTGAATACATAGATAAACAGAGTGTCACTAGTATGCCTCTACTTGACTAGCTCGTTAACCAAAGATGGTTATGTTTCCTAGCCATAGACATAAGTTGTCATTTGATTAACGAGATCACCTCATTAGGAGAATGACGTGATTGACTTGACCCATTCTGTTAGCTTAGCACTCGATCGTTTAGTATGTTGCTATTGCTTTCTTCATGACTTACACATGTTCCTATGACTATGAGATTATGCAACTCCCGTTTACCGGAGGAACACTTTGTGTGCTACCAAACGTCACAATGTAAATGAGTGATTATAAAGGTGCTCTACAGGTGTCTCCAAAGGTACTTGTTGGGTTGGCGTATTTCGAGATTAGGATTTGTCACTCCGATTGTCGGAGAGGTATCTCTAGGCCCACTCGGTAATGCACATCACTATAAGCCTTGCAAGCATTGTGACTAATGAGTTAGTTGCGGGATGATGTATTACGGAACAAGTAAAGAGACTTGCCGGTAACGAGATTGAACTAGGTATCGAGATACCGACGATCAAATCTCGGGCAAGTAACATACCGGTGACAAAGGGAACAACATATGTTGTTATGCGGTCTGACCGATAAAGATCTTCGTAGAATATGTGGGAGCCAATATGGGCATCCAGGTCCCGCTATTGGTTATTGACCGGAGACGTGTCTCGTTCATGTCTACATAGTTCTCGAACCCGTAGGGTCCGCACGCTTAACGTTACGATGACCGTTTTATTGAGTTTTGATGTACCGAAGGAGTTCGGAGTCCCGGATGAGATCGGGGATATGACGAGGAGTCTCAAAATGGTCGAGACGTAAAGATCGATATATTGGACGACTATATTCGGACTTCGGAAAGGTTCCGAGTGATTCGGGTATTTTTTGGAGTACTGGAGAGTTACGGGAATTCGTATTGGGCCTTAATGGGCCATACGGGAAAGGAGAGAAAGGCCTCAAAAGGTGGCCGCACCCCTCCCCATGGTCTGGTCCGAATTGGGCTAGGGAAGGGGGGCGCACCCTTCCTTCTTTCTCCTTCCCCCTTCCCTTCTCCCTTCCCTTCTCCTACTCCCCCCTATGGCGCGCCTCTCCCCTTGGCCGGCTGCCTCCCCCTTGCTCCTTTATATACGGGGGCAGGGGGGCACCCCAAAGACACAACAATTGATCCTTGAGATCTCTTAGCCGTGTGCGGTGCCCCCCTCCACCATATTACACCTCGATAATACCGTTGCGGAGCTTAGGCGAAGCCCTGCGTCGGTGGAACATCATCATCGTCACCACGCCGTCGTGCTGACGAAATTCTCCCTCAACACTCGGCTGGATCGGAGTTCGAGGGACGTCATCGAGCTGAACGTGTGTAGAACTCGGAGGTGCCGTACGTTCGGTACTTGATCGGTCGGATCGTGAAGACGTACGACTACATCAACCGCGTTGTGATAACGCTTCCGCTGTTGTTCTACGAGGGTACGTGGACAACACTCTCCCCTCTCGTTGCTATGCATCACCATGATCTTGCGTGTGCGTAGGATTTTTTTTGAAATTACTACGTTGCCCAACAGTGGCATCCGAGCCTGGTTTTATGCGTTGATGCTATGCACGAGTAGAACACAAGTGAGTTGTGGGCGATATAAGTCATACTGCTTACCAGCATGTCATACTTTGGTTCAGCGGTATTGTGAGATGAAGTGGCCCGGACCGACATTACGCGTACGCTTACGCGAGACTGGTTTCACCGTTCGGAGCACTCGTTGCTTAAAGGTGACCGGCGGGTGTCTGTCTCTCTCACTTTAGTTGAACCGAGTGTGGCTACGCCCGGTCCTTGCGAAGGTTAAAACAGCACCAACTTGACAAACTATCGTTGTGGTTTTGATGCGTAGGTAAGAACGGTTCTTGCTAAGCCCGTAGCAGCCACGTAAAATATGCAACAACAAAGTAGAGGACGTCTAACTTGTTTTTGCAGGGCATGTTGTGATGTGATATGGTCAAGACATGATGTGATATAATATGTTGTATGAGATGATCATGTTTTGTAACCGAGTTATCGGCAACTGGCAGGAGCCATATGGTTGTCGCTTTATTGTATGAGATGCAATCGCCATGTAATAGTTTTACTTTATCACTAAGCGGTAGTGATAGTCGTAAAAGCAATAAGTTGGCAAGACGACAACGATGCTACGATGGAGATCAAGGTGTCGCGCCGGTGACGATGGTGATCATGACGGTGCTTCGGAGATGGAGATCACAAGCACGGTGCTTCGGAGATGGAGATCACAAGCACAAGATGATGATGGCCATATCATATCACTTATATTGATTGCATGTGATGTTAATCCTTTATGCATCTTATCTTGCTTTGTTTGACGATAGCATTATAAGATGATCCTTCACTAAATTATCAAAGTATAAGTGTTCTCCCTGAGTATGCACCGTTGCAAAAGTTCTTCGTGCTGAGACACCACGTGTTAATCGGGTGTGACAGGCTCTACGTTCAAATACAACGGGTGCAAAACAGTTGCACACGCGGAATACTCAGGTTAAACTTGACGAGCCTAGCATATACAGATATGGCCTCGGAACACGGAGACCGAAAGGTCGAGCGTGAATCATATAGTAGATATGATCAACATAGTGATGTTCACCATTTAAACTACTCCATCTCACGTGTTAATCGGACATGGTTTAGTTGATTTGGATCACGTAATCAATTAGATGATTAGAGGGATATCTATCTAAGTGGGAGTTCTTAAGTAATATGATTAATTGAACTTAAATTTATCATGAACTTAGTCCTGATAGTATTTTGCAAATTATGTTGTAGATCAATAGCTCGCGTTGTTGCTTCCCTATGTTTATTTTGATATGTTCCTAGAGAAAATTATGTTGAAAGATGTTAGTAGCAAAGATGAGGATTGGATCCGTGATCTGAGGATTATCCTCATTGCTGCACAGAAGAATTATGTCCTTAATGCACCGTTAGGTGACAGACCTATTCCAGGAGCAGATGCAGACGTTATGAACGTTTGGCTAGCTCAATATGATGACTACTTGATAGTTTAGTGCACCATGCTTAACGGCTTAGAATCGGGACTTCAAAGACGTTTTGAACGTCATGGACCATATGAGATGTTCCAGGAGTTGAAGTTAATATTTCAAGAAAATACCCGTGTTGAGAGATATGAAGTCTCCAACAAGTTCTATAGCTAAAAGATGGAGGAGAATCGCTCAACTAGTGAGCATGTGCTCAGATTGTCTGGGTACTACAATCGCTTGAAATCAAGTGGGAGTTTATCTTCCAGATAAAATAGTGATTGACAGAATTCTCTAGTCACCATCACCAAGTTAGTAGAACTTCGTGATGAACTATAGTATGCAAGGGATGACGAAAGTAATTCCCGAGCTCTTCGTGATGCTGAAATTGACGAAGGTAGAAATCAAGAAAAACATCAAGTGTTGATGGTTGACGAGACCACTTCAAGTGTTGATGGTTGACGAGACCACCAGTTTCAAGAAAAGGGCAAAGGTAAGAAGGGGAACTTCAAAAAGAACGGCAAGCAAGTTGCTACTCAAGTGAAGAAGCCCAAGTCTGTACCTAAGCCTGAGACTAAGTGCTTCTACTGCAAAGGGACTGGTCAACTGGAAGTGGAACTACCCCAACTATTTGGTGGATAAGAAGGATGGCAAAGTGAACACAGGTATATTGGATATACATGTTATTGATGTGTACTTTACTAGTGTTTATAGCAACCCCTCGGTATTTGATACTGGTTCAGTTGCTAAGAGTAGTAACTCGAAACGGGAGTTGCAGAATAAACAGAGACTAGTAAAAAGGCGAGGTGACGATGTGTGTTGGAAGTAGTTCCAAGATTGATATGATCATCATCGCACACTCCCTGTACTTTCGGGATTAGTGTTGAAACTAAATAAGTGTTATTTGGTGTTTGCATTGAGCATGAATATGATTTGATCATGTTTATTGCAATACGTTTATTCATTTAAGTTAAGAGAACAATTGTTGTTCTGTTTACATGAATAAAAAACATTCTATGGTCATACACACCAACGAAATTGGTTTGTTGGATCTCGATCGTAGTGATGCACATATTCATAATATTGAAGCCAAAAGATGCAAAGTTAATAATAATAGTGCAACTTATTTGTGGCACTGCCGTTTAGGTCATATTGGTGTAAAGCGCGTGAAGAAACTCCATACTGATGGGATTTTGGAATCAATTGATTATGAATCACTTGATGCTTGCGAACCATGCCTCATGGGCAAGATGACTAAAACGCCGTTCTCCGGAACTATGGAGAGAGCAACAGATTTGTTGGAAGTCATACATACAGATGTATGTGGTCCAATGAATATTGAGGCTCGTGGCGGATATCGTTATTTTCTCACCTTCACAGATGATTCAAGCAGATATGGGTATATCTACTTGATGAAACATAAGTCTGAAACATTTGAAAAGTTCATATGATTTCAGAGTGAAGTAGAAAATCATCGTAACAAGAAAATAAAGTTTCTACGATCTGATCGCGGAGACAAATATTTGAGTTATGAGTTTGGTCTTCAATTAAAACAATGTGGAATAGTTTCACAAATTTATGCCACCTAGAACACCACAGCATAATGGTGTGTCCGAACGTCATAACCGTACTTTATTGGATATAGTGCAATCTATGATGTCTCTTACCAATTTACCACTATCGTTTTGGGGTTATGCATTAGAGACAGCTACATTCACGTTAAATAGGGCACCATCAAAACCCATTGAGACGACGCCTTATGAACTGTGGTTTGGCAAGAAACCAAAGTTGTCGTTTCTTAAAGTTTGGGGTTACGATGCTCATATGAAAAAGTTTCATCCTGATAAGCTCAAACCCAAATCGGAGAAATGTGTCTTCATAGGATACCCAAAGGAGACAGTTGGGTACAACTTCTATCACAGATCCAAAGGCAAGACATTCGTTGCTAAGAATGGATCCTTTCTAGAGAAGGAGTTTTCTCTTGAAAGAAGTGAGTGGGAGGAAAGTAGAACTTGATGAGGTAACTGTACCTGCTCCCTTATTGGAAAGTAGTTCATCACAGAAATCTGTTCCTGTGACTCCTACACCAATTAGTGAGGAAGTTAATGATGATGATCATGTAACTTCAGATCAAGTTACTACCAAACCTCGTAGGTAAACCAGAGTAAGATCCGCACCAGAGTGGTACGGTAATCCTGTTCTGGAGGTTATGTTACTAGACCATGACGAACCTACGAACTATGAAGAAACGATGGTGAGCCCAGATTCCGCAAAATGGCTTGAGGCCATGAAATCTGAGATGAGATCCATGTATGAGAACAAAGTGTGGACTTTGGTTGACTTGCCCGATGATCGGAAAGCCATTGAAAATAAATGGATCTTCAAGAAGAAGACTGACGCTGACGGTAATGTTACTGTCTATAAAGCTCGACTTGTTGCGAAAGGTTTTCGACAAGTTCAAGGGATTGACTACGATGAGACCTTCTCACCCGTAGCGATGCTTAAGTCTGTCCGAATCATGTTAGCAATTGCCGCATTTTATGAAATCTGGCAAATGGATAAACAAAACTGCATTCCTTAATGGATTTATTAAAGAAGAGTTGTATATGATGCAACCAGAAGGTTTTGTCAATCCTAAAGGTGCTAACAAAATATGCAAGCTCCAACGATCCATCTATGGACTGGTGCAAGCATCTCGGAGTTGGAATATATGCTTTGATAAGTTGATCAAAGGATATAGTTTTATACAGACTTGCGGTGAAGCCTGTATTTACAAGAAAGTGAGTGGGAGCACTACAACATTTCTGATAAGTATATGTGAATAACATATTGTTGATCGGAAATAATGTAGAATTATTCTGTAAAGCATAAAGGAGTGTTTTGAAAGAAGTTTTTCAAAGAAAGACCTCGGTGAAGCTGCTTACATATTGAGCATCAAGATCTATAGAGATAGATCAAGACGCTTGATAAGTTTTTTCAATGAGTACATACCTTAACAAGATTTTGAAGTGGTTCAAAATGGAACAGTCAAAGAAAGAGTTTCTTGCCTGTGTTACAAGGTGTGAAATTGAGTAAGACTCAAAACCCGACCACGGCAGAAGATAGAAAAAGAATGAAAGTCATTCCCTATGCCTCGGCCATAGGTTCTATAAAGTATGCCATGCTGCGTACCAGATCTATTGTATACCCTACACTGATTTTGGCAAGGGAGTACAATAGTGATCTAGGAGTAGATCACTGGACAGCGGTCAAAATTATCCTTACTGGAATAAGGATATGTTTCTCGATTATGGAAGTGACAAAAGGCTCGTCGTAAAAGGTTACGTCGATGCAAGTTTTGACACTAATCTAGATGACTCTAAGTCTCGGTCTAGATACATATTGAAAGTGGGAGCAATTAGCTAGAGTAGCTCCATGCAGAGCATTGTAGACATAGAAATTTGCAAAATACTTACGGATCTGAATGTGACAGACCCGTTGACTAAAATTATCTCACAAGCAAAACATGATCACACGTTAGTACTCTTTGGGTGTTAATCACATAGCGATGTGAACTAGATTACTGACTCTAGTAAACCCTTTGGGTGATGGTCACATGACGATGTGAACTATGGGTGTTAATCACATGGTGATGTGAACTATTCATGTTAAATCACATGGCGATGTGAACTAGATTATTGACTCTAGTGCAAGTGGGAGACTGAAGGAAATATGCCCTAGAGGCAATAATAAAGTTATTATTTATTTCCTTATATCATGATAAATGTTTATTATTCATGCTAGAATTGTATTAACCGGAAACATAATACATGTGTGAATACATAGACAAACAGAGTGTCACTAGTATGCCTCTACTTGACTAGCTCGTTAATCAAAGATGGTTATGTTTCCTAGCCATAGACATAAGTTGTCATTTGATTAACGAGATCACCTCATTAGGAGAATGACGTGATTGACTTGACCCATTCCGTTAGCTTAGCACTCGATCATTTAGTATGTTGCTATTGCTTTCTTCATGACTTATACATGTTCCTATGACTATGAGATTATGCAACTCCCGTTTACCGGAGGAACACTTTGTGTGCTACCAAACGTCACAATGTAAATGGGTGATTATAAAGGTGCTCTACAGGTGTCTCCAAAGGTACTTGTTGGGTTGGCGTATTTCGAGATTAGGATTTGTCACTCCGATTGTCGGAGAGGTATCTCTAGGCCCACTCGGTAATGCACATCACTATAAGCCTTGCAAGCATTGTGACTAATGAGTTAGTTGCGGGATGATGTATTACGAAACGAGTAAAGAGACTTGCCGGTAACGAGATTGAACTAGGTATCGAGATACCGACGATCAAATCTCGGGCAAGTAACATACCGGTGACAAAGGGAACAACGTATGTTGTTATGCGGTCTGACCGATAAAGATCTTCGTAGAATATGTGGGAGCCAATATGGGCATCCAGGTCCCGCTATTGGTTATTGACCGGAGACGTGTCTCGTTCATGTCTACATAGTTCTCGAACCCGTAGGGTCCGCACGCTTAACGTTACGATGACCGTTTTATTGAGTTTTGATGTACCTAAGGAGTTCGGAGTCCCGGATGAGATCGGGGATATGACGAGGAGTCTCAAAATGGTCGAGATGTAAAGATCGATATATTGGACGACTATATTCGGACTTCGGAAAGGTTCCGAGTGATTCGGGTATTTTTGGAGTACCGGAGAGTTACGGGAATTCGTATTGGGCCTTAATGGGCCATACGGGAAAGGAGAGAAAGGCCTCAGAAGGTGGCCGCACCCCTCCCCATGGTCTGGTCCGAATTGGACTAGGGAAGGGGGGCGCACCCTTCCTTCTTTCTCCTTCCCCCTTCCCTTCTCCTACTCCCACAAGGAAAGGAGGAGTCCTACTCCCGGTGGGAGTAGGACTCCCCCCTATGGCGCGCCTCTCCCCTTGGCCGGCTGCCTCCCCCTTGCTCCTTTATATACGGGGGCAGGGGGGCACCCCAAAGACACAACAATTGATCCTTGAGATCTCTTAGCCGTGTGCGGTGCCCCCCTCCACCATATTACACCTCGATAATACCGTTGCGGAGCTTAGGCGAAGCCCTGCGTCGGTGGAACATCATCATCATCACCATGCCGTCGTGCTGACGAAATTCTCCCTCAACACTCGGCTGGATCGGGGTTCGAGGGACGTCATCGAGCTGAACGTGTGTAGAACTCGGAGGTGCCGTACGTTCGGTACTTGATCGGTCGGATCGTGAAGACGTACGACTACATCAACCGCGTTGTGATAACGCTTCCGCTGTTGGTCTACGAGGGTACGTGGACAACACTCTCCCCTCTCGTTGCTATCCGCGGGCGCCCAACACCATGCTCAACACCATGCTCCCACGACGGGCTGTTGGTACAGCCTGCAAGCGGCGGGCCCTACCTGCCTGTGAGAAGCTAGAAGGCGGCAAGCCTGGCCAGTCGGCTTGGGGGGAGGTTGGCACCCGGCAGGCGGCCTTCCCCCTTCCTAGGAGTTTGCGCGCCATTAACCTGAAGAGATGGGGAATGGCTACAGTGAACGCCCGTCAGGCGGCGGACTGTAGCCACGCCTTCCCCAACAAAGCAAGCGTCATTAGAGGCACATCTGGAGTGATGTGCAGCCGGCAAGACCCGTAAGCGGCGGGCATGGCCTGTCGGCCAAGTACAAGATAGCCGGCGGGGCTCACCAGTCGGCGGGCCCCAACAACCAGCGGAGAAGCCGGCCACAAGAGACACTGATGGCTTGGGCCTACACCCGGCCAGTTTACCATTGTACCCCTAGGGGGTAGGCCTATATAAACCCCCCAGGGCACCCATGCAAAGGGTTCAGATCTTTGGCCAAGCACACACACCCATAGAGAGAGGAGAGAGCTAGCCTTGCCTTTCTTCCTCCTCTAGCAAACATCTCAAGGAGCATCTTGTAGCTACTTGTTGATATAGTGAGCATGCGGAGACCCCGCAGAGCAGGACCAGGGGTGTTATATCCTAGGAGAGCCCCGAACCTGGGTTAGGTTCGCCTGCGTATGTGTCTAGGCCTTATCTCGCTTCCTGGCACCGACGACGTCTTACTATCCCCCACCATGATAAGCCACCCGTTGGCATATGTCGCACCAAAACCCCGACATTTGGCACCCACCGTGGGGCTAGGTGCATCGTCGTTCGGAGATCTGTTCTGGACGGGAACCCTCTTCCTTCCTGGCGAGCGCAGCCAGCCCGGCATGCCAGACGGCGTTTGCGCCGACGCGCTGCATGGTGCAGAGGTCGCCTGCGCGGCGAGCTGCCTCGCTTTTCTTGTTGGCGAGATCCGCCTCTCCGACGAGCCTGCATCCGACACAGCCACAGATGGCCCCGAGAGCCGCCTCGTCAGCCCCCTCGACCAGATCCACATTGCCAACGAGCCGGCCTTCGACTTGGAGTCGATCGGCTCCACTGACCCGATGCTCGTCGACTCCGACACGGCGTCGCTCGACGCGTTCCCCACCAACGTGGTGGTCATCGACGATCCGCTTCCTCGCGCGGACAGCGGCGGCAACACCGTCACGGAGGTGCTTGTCATTGTCCATGGCGAGCACTCTGGTGAGGACGGCCAGGATCCGCTGCAGGCGGCATTGCGGGACTTGGCCGCACCCATCCCCGAAGACGCTGATGGTGAGACGCTGGAGGCGCATCGCAAAGTGCTCCTCGATAGCGCCAAGAAGTTGGCCACCATGAGACGCCTCTCTGAGGCCTACCAGCGTGAAGTCGACCGCGCCATCGGTGGCACGCCGGCTGCTGGCAAGCCCAGCCGCGTGGGCGCCGTCCGGCAACGCGGAGCCGCCATCGCCAGCATGCTGGCAGCCGACCGCCCGACTTACGCCACGCCCTAGGAGAACATACGAGCTGCCTCGGCGGCAACAGAAGAGCTAGAGCACTTGGAGGGCGACGAGCGTCGCTGCATGATGGAGCGCGTGCAGCATCTCCTTGATGCGGCTGCTGCGCAATAGGAGGCCGACCACCGGGTGGTGGAGCCCGGCCTGCAGACTGAGAACCAGCCCCCTCGCCGAGAGCACGGCGCGACATCCCGGACGCCGACTGGCGGCGCCCGCGGACGAAGAGACCGAGATCCGGCTACAAGCCGCAGCCGGACGCATATCTCCATCGAGCGCGACCAAGACGGCCGCCCACGAGCAGTGGAACTACCGGGCGACTATCAGCCTCCTCAACGCAGAGAACGACATGTCTCCCCGCCGCCTGTTGATCATCCGAGTCTCGGCGGCCGGCTTGGCCCCTGAGAAGGAATCGGATAAAATGATGCCCGCCACCGGATCGACCGTCTCAATCGATCCCTGGCGCTAGAAGAAGAAGACGCACTGGGCCCGCCTTGCTTCGGCCCCCGAATTCGTGATGAACCCTTCCCCAAAGGGTTCACGCTCCCGAGAGATACGCCCAAGTACAATGGCTCTGTGAAGCTGGAAGACTGGCTGGTCCACTACTCCACGGCCGTCAGCATAGCGAACGGCAACAAGCGCGTCGCCATAAAATATGTTCCGCTCATGCTCCAGGGCACCGCCCGGACATGGCTGAACAACCTGAAGCCCTGCAGCATCAACAGCTGGGTAGATTTCACTGAAGCCTTCGTCCGCAACTTCACCAGCGCGTACAAGCGGCCGCCCAAGCCCCGCCAGCTCTCCTTGTGCGTCCAAGGCCCCAACGAATTGACTCGCGAGGGCCGAGCTACGCAACTCTTGCGAGAGCGTGCATGAGGTGCAGGCTATCAAGTACTTCACCGCCGGGTGCAGAGAAGGCACCCTGCTCAAGAACCGACTCCTCTGCGACGAGCCGGCAACCCTCGATGAGCTGCTGGTCATAGCCGACAAGTATGCCACGGCCGACTCCTCCATGTAGGCAGAGATTCAAGTTGACGCTTCTGGCAAAGTAGCTCCTCAGGCCCCTCGAACTCCGGTTGGTGACACCAGTCGGCGGCAGCAGCAGAACGACAACAAGTGCAAGGCCCCACCGCCGGCTTCCTCCAGCCGGCAGGTGGCGACAGTCGAAGACCAGCAGCCGGATAGGCAACCTGCTCCCAAGCGTCAGAAGGGCGGGAAGTTAAATTGGTTTCCCGCCTTCTCCTATTAGCAAACCCTTGATGCACCCTGCAAGTTCCACAGCGGCGCGAAGCCGTCCAACCACACCACTCGGAAGTGTCACTGGCTCACCCGAATCTCCAAGGGCGAAGGATTGCTCCCTCCTCCGCCTGCTGGCCAGCCGCCGCCTCCTCCTCCGCAGCAGGCGGCCCGGCCAGTTGCTGCCATTCAAGATGAGTACCCAGAAGAACAAGGAGCCTACATCGTCTTCACCAGTGTGGCTGATGACAAGCACAGCCGACGCCAGCAGTCTCGAGAGGTGAATGCTGTAGCCTCTGAAGCCCTAGAGTCCATGCACTGGTCCGACAAGCCGACCAGTTGGAGCCGAGCTGACCACCCGGAAGTGATGCCTTCCCCGGGTTCCTACGCTCTCGTGTTGGATGCCACCTTTGCCACAGAAAGACGAGCAGCTCGTTTCTCCCGAGTCCTGATAGATGGCGGTAGCAGCATCAACATCTTGTACCGCGACACCATGGGGAAGTTGGGCATCAAACAGAAGCAGCTCCAGCCTAGTCGGACCGTCTTCCATGGCATAGTTCCTGGCCTTTCGCACTCACCAATCGGCAAGATCAAGATAGATGTCCTATTTGGAGACAAAGATCATTTTCGCCGAGAGCCTGTCTGGTTTGAAGTAGTTAACCTTGAGAGCCCTTACCATGCACTGCTTGGCCGGCCTGCCTTGGCCAAATTCATGGCGATGCCACACTATGCCTACCTCAAGATGAAGATGCCAAGCACCAAAGGGATTATCACCGTCTCTGAAGATTACAAGAAGTCGTTCGCCTGTGCAGCTGCCAGCAGTCGGCTGGCCAAGTCCCTTGTGATCGCTGCCGAGAAGCGACTCCTTGACCGAGTTGTGGCCATGGCCGGCAAGGAGCCGGACATGTCCCCTGACCCTAAGGAGTCGGAAGCTGAAGATTCCTTCAAGCCGGCCAAGGAGACAAAGAAGATACCATTGGACCCGGAGCACCCGGAGAGGTACGCTGTCGTAGGTACAAACCTCGATAGCAAATAGGAAAGCGAGCTCGTCGATTTCCTCCATGAGAATCGGGACATCTTTGCATGGTCTCCTAAGGACATGCTGGGTGTTCGACGGATCTCGCCGAGCACAAGCTACACGTCCGACCTGATGCCAAGCCGGTCAAGCAACCCCTCCGCCGCCTGTCGGAGGAGAAGAGAAGAATTGTCGGTGAAGAGATAGCCTGGCTCCTAGCAGCCGGCTTCATTATGGAAGTATTCTATCTGGATTGGCTAGCCAACCCAGTCCTTGTACTGAAGAAGAAGAACAAGTGGCGCATGTGTATTGATTATACCAGCCTCAACAAAGCTCACCCGAAAGATCCATTTGCCTTGCCACGGATCGATCAAGTGATAGACTCCACAGCCGGATGCGAGCTGTTGAGTTTTTTGGATTCATATTTAGGGTACCACCAGATCAAGCTGAACCCGGCTGATAGGCTGAAGACCTCTTTCATCACACCATTCGGAGCCTTCTGCTACCTGACGATGACGTTCGGCTTGAGGAATGCCGGCGCCACGTTTCAGCGTTGCATGCAGAAGTGCCTCCTCAAGCAGCTCAGCCGAAACGCCCACGTCTATGTGGACGATGTTGTGGTGAAGACGGAGAAGCATGGAACCCACCTAGAAGATGTTAAGGAGACTTTTGAAAATCTGCGTCGGTTTCAGATCAAGCTCAACCCAGAGAAGTGCGTGTTCAGAGTACCAGCCGGCCAGCTCCTTGGCTTTCTGGTCTCAGAGCGCGGCATTGAGTGGAACCCTGTGAAGATCAAGGCGATCGAGAGGATGGAGAAGCCTACCCGACTGAGAGACATCCAGAAGTTCACCGGCTGCTTGGCATCCATCGTTCGCTTCATCAGCTAGCTAGGCGAGAAGGCCCTTCCCCTGTACCAACTCCTGAAGAAAACCACTCACTTCGAGTGGAATGACAACGCGAATGAGGCTTTTCTCTTGCTCATGAAGATGTTGACCACGCCGCCTGTCCTGGCCGCGCCGGCTGCTAAGGAACCCATGCTCCGTTACATCGCCGCCACCAGCCGGGTGGTTAGCACAGTCATTGTAGTTGAGCGCAAGGAAGACGGCAAGGTTTTGCCGGTCCAGGGACCGGTGTATTACTTGAGTGAAGTGCTGTCGGCTTCCAAGTAGAACTACCCCCACTAACAGAAGATGTGCTACGACGTGCACTTTATCGCCAAGAAGTTAAAGCCATATTTTTAAGAGCACCCCATCACAGTTATTTGCACTGCTCCACTTGCTGAGATCATAGGCAGCCGATATGCTTCAGGTCGAGTGGCCAAATGGGCCATCGAGTTGGCCCCCTACACCATCTTCTACCAGCCTCGCACCACCATCAAGTCCCAAGCACTGGCCGACTTCCTCATCGACTGGGCCGAGACCCAGTACCTGCTGCCAGCGCCGGACTCCACCCATTGGAGGATGCACTTTGATGGCTCAAAAATGCGCACCGGTTTGGGAGCTGGCATCATCCTCACCTCTCCCAAAGGCGACAAGCTCAGATACACATTGCAAATCCATTTTTCCACCTCCAACAATGTGGCCGAGTACGAGGCACTAGTACACGGACTCCGGCTTGCCAAAGAGCTCGACATTCGCCGGATTCTGTGCTACGGTGACTCCGGCTTGGTGGTCCAACAGTCGTCTAGTGACTGGGACGCCAAGGATGCAAACATGGCAAGCTACCGTTTCCTCGTGCAGCAAATCAGCGGATATTTTAAAGGGTGCGAGTTCCTTCACGTGCCAAGAAACGACAACGAGCAAGCAGATGCCTTGGCACGGATTGGCTCCACCCGGCAAGCTATACCAGCCGGCGTGTCCCTTCAGCGCCTCCTCAAGCCGTCCATCAAGCCTTCGCCAGAATCAGATTCTATCTTCATGCCGGTTGCTCCCAAAACAGTCGGATCCGACTCAAAGGCTGCCGTAGTTGGCTCGGGGACTTCGGCAGGCGGCTCGGGGACTGCAGCAGTCGAACCCGGCTCGGGGACTTCAGAACCCGGCCCGAGGACTTCAGCAGTCGGCCCGGGGACTTCAGCAAGCGGCTCGGGGACTTCAACAGCACATCAAGCGGTGGCCGACTCCAACCCGCCACCTCCCAACCCAACCACCCCAATACAAGTAGCAGTGCTAACAGTAGAAGAAATCATAGCACCATCATGGGCTCAGCCCATCCTCAACTTTCTGGTGAACAAAGAGCTGCCAGCCGATGAGATTTCGGCCCGACAGGTGCAACGTCGGGCAGCAGCATACACCATCGTCAACAGAGAACTCGTGAGGCGCAGTGTCACTGGTGTATACCAGCGCTGTGTAGAGCCGGAGAAGGGCCAAGCAATCCTCAGAGATATCCATCAAGGCGAGTGTGGCCACCACGCGGCCTCAAGATCACTTGTCTCCAAAGCTTTTCGCCATGGTTTCTGTAGGATCGGAAGTATGTCTAGAGGAGGGGTGATTAGACTACTTGACCAAACAAAAATCTAGCCTTTTCCCAATTTTAGTTCTTGGCAGATTTTAGCAACTTAGCACAAGTCAAGTAATCAACCTACACATGCAATTCTAAGAGTATAGCAATGGAATGTAAAACAAGTGCATATGAAGGTAAAGGGATGAGTTTGAAGGAGCAAACGCAATGTTAACACGGAGATTTTTTACCCGTGGTTCCGATAGGTGGTGCTATCGTACATCCACGTTGATGGAGACTTCAACCCATGAAGGGTAACGGTTGCGCGAGTCCACGGAGGGCTCCACCCACGAAGGGTCCACGAAGAAGCAACCTTGTCTATCCCACCATGGTCGTCGCCCACGAAGGACTTGCCTCACTCAGGTAGATCTTCATGAAGTAGGCGATCTCCTTGCCCTAACAAACTCCTTGGTTCAACTCCACAATTTTGACGGAGGCTCCCAAGTGACACCTAGCCAATCTAGGAGACACTACTCTCCAAGAAGTAACAAATGGTGTGTTGATGATGAACTCCTTGCTCTTGTGCTTCAAATGATAGTCTCCCCAACACTCAACTCTCTCTCATAGGATTGGATTTGGTAGAAAGAAGATTTGAGTGGAAAGCAACTTGGGGAAGGCTAGAGATCAAGATTTATGTGGTTGGAATGGAATATCTTGACCTCAACACAAGTGTAGGTGGTTCTCTCTCAGAAAATATGTATTGGAAGGGTAGGCATGTTCTGATGGCTCTCTCCACGAATGAGGAGTGGGTGGAGGGGTATATATAGCCTCCACACAAAATCTAACCGTTACACACAAATCGCCAAACTCGGTGGGACCGAATCATGAAACTCGGTCGGACCGATTTAGTTCAAAATGTGAACATTAGGATTCTCGGTGGGACTGACTGGATCAACTCGGTGGGACCGATGTCATTAGGGTTAAGGCATAACATAATCTCGGTGAGACCGATTACACAAACTCGGTGAGACCGATTTTGGTAATAGTCAAACAGAGAGTTGATCAGGCAAACTCGGTGGGACCGATTCGCTCATCTCGGTTGGACCGAAACGTTACGAAAGGGAAACAGAGAGTTTGCATTGCAATCTCGGTGGAACCGATCGCTCATCTCGGTTTGACCGAAACGTTACGAAAAGGAAACCGAGAGATTACAACCCCATCTCGGTGGGACCGAGATCCCTATCGGTGAGACCGAGTTGATTAGGGTTTCTGGCAGTGGCTATGACAACTGAACTCGATGGCTCCGGATATGAAATTTCGGTGGGGCCGAGTTGGACTTTTTGGATTAGGACATATGTGGATATGAGAAAGTAGTGGAGGGTTTTGGAGCATATCACTAAGCATTTTGAGCAAGAGCCTCATTAAGCAACACCTCATCCCTTCTTAATAGTATTGGCTTTTCCTAGAGACTCAATGTGATCTTGGATCACTAAAATAGAAAATGTAGAGTCTTGTGCTTTGAGCTTGAGCCAATCCTTTGTCCTTAGTATTTTGAAGGGTCCACTTTCTAATCCATGCCATGCCAATCATTGAGCTTTCCTGAAATATTTATCTTGGAATAGCATTAGCTCAATGAGCTATATGTTGTTAGGAATTACCAAAACCACCCAGGGATAGTTGCACTTTCAATCTCGCCCTTTTTGGTAATTGATGACAACATATAGATCAAAGCTTCGACAAATGATAAGTAAGATTGAGAGACATTGTCGCTTTGAGAAGTATGTGATAAGCAATAGCTCCCCCTAAATTTGTGCATTATTTAAGATTTTCTTTTGAATGCAAATGCACAATCGATTAGGATCATGGGTTACTCTTCCATGTCACATACATCTTGGTGGAGCGCTCAAAATGATAGAAATTAATAAACATGCACTCATCACCAAGCAAAGTGAATGATCATAATAGGATATAAGAGATAATATCATCCAATCTAGCATTAAGGGTAGCATATGATCAAACACATGATCAAACAAGTAGCTCACACAAGCACGCAATAAAGTTTCAAACCAAACCAAATAAGTGCAAAGAGAGATAAAAACCAACACTCTCTCTCTCTCTCGAAGCCTATGATCTATACATTTCTCTTCCCCTTTGGCAACAAGTTACCAAAAAGTTTGAAAAAAGCATAGTGCTAAACGACTCTCAGGCTTGATCTTCGGGAGGTGGTGTTGAGAGAACTCCAAGGACGAAGGCTTCTGATGAAGTAGCTGGAGCTAGTGGAGTAGCTGCTGGAGTTGGAACTGGAGCTGTAGCTGCTGGTGCTGATGCTGTAGCTCTGGTGTCAGTCATTGGCACTGCAGCAGACCTGTAACGCCCACGATGCGGCTATATCTCCCACGTGTCGAGGCACGACTTAGAGGCATAACCGCATAGTGGTTTTGTCGCAAGAAGGGTCATCTTCACACAATCCCATGTAATGAACAAGAATGGGATAAAGAGTTGGCTTACAATCGCCACTTCACACAATACATAAATATAATTCATACATCATCCAAAATACACACATAGACCGACTACGGTCAAGATCCAAATGAAAATAAGATAACCCCAAATGCTAGATCCCCGATCGTCCCAACTGGGCTCCACTACTGATCATCCGGAAAAGACACATAGTAGCGACCACGTTCCTCATCGAACTCCCACTTGAGATCGATCCCATCATCTGCACTGGCATCGTCGGCACCTGCAACTGTTTTGGTAGAATCTGTGAGTCACGAGGACTCAGCAATCTCACACCCGCGAGATCAAGACTATTTAAGCTTATAGGAAAGGATGGTGTAATGAGGTGGAGCTGCAGCAGGCAATAAGCATATATGGTGGCTAGCATACGCAAAAGAGAGCGAGAAGAGAAGCAACGGAACGGTCGTCATCTAGAAATGATCAAGAAGTGATCCTGAACTCCTACTCATGTCATTCATAACTCAAACCGTGTTCACTTCCCGGACTCCGCCGAGAAGAGACCATCACGGCTACACACGCAGTTGATGTATTTTAATTGGGTCAAGTGACAAGTTCTCTACAACCGGACATTAACAAATTCCCATCTGCCTCATAACCGCGGGCACGGCTTTCGAAAGATATTACCCTGCAGGGGTGTCCCAACTTAGCCCATCACAAGCTCTCACGGTCAACGAAGGATAAACCTTCTCCCGGAAAGATCCGATCAGTCTCGGAATCCCGGTTTACAAGACATTTCGACAATGGTAAAACAAGACCAGCAAAGCCGCCCGATGCACCGACAAATCCCGATAGGAGCTGCACATATCTCGTTCTCAGGGCACACCGGATGAGACATCCTACGAGTAAAACCAGACCTCGAGTTTCCACGAGGGGGCCCCGTAGTCTACTCAGTTCGGACCAACACTCGAAGGAGGACTGGCCCGGGGGGGGGGGGGGTTAAAATAAGATGACCCTCGGGCTCGCGAAAACCCGGGGGAAAAGGCTTAGGTGGCAAATGGTAAAACCAAGGTTGGGCCTTGCTGGAGGAGTTTTATTCAAGGCGAACTGTCAAGGGGGTCCCATAAATCACCCAACCGCGTAAGGAACGCAAACTCAAGGAACATAATACTGGTATGACAGAAACTAGGGCGGCAAGAGTGGAACAAAACACCAGGCATAAGGCCGAGCCTTCCACCCTTTACCAAATATATAGATGCATTAATTAAATAAGAGATATTGTGATATCCCAATATATCCATGTTCCGACATGGAACAAACTTCAACTTCACCTGCAACTAGCAACGCTATAAGAGGGGCTGAGCAAAAGCGGTAACTTAGCCAAACAACGGTTTGCTAGGAAAGGATGGTTAGAGGCCGACATGGCAATATGGGAGGCATGATATAGCAAATGGTAGGTAGCGCAGCATGGCAATAGAGCGAACAACTAGCAAAGCAAAGATAGAAGTGATTTCGAGGGGTGGTCATCTTGCCTGCAAGGTTCTCAGAGTTGTCGAAAGCTTGATCCTCGTAAGCGTACTCAACAGGTTCCTCGTTCACGAACTCGTCGCCCGGCTCTACCCAAGACAAGAACACAAGCAACGGAACCACAATCAATCACGAGAAATGCACAAGCAACATGATGCAAAACATGAATGATATGCAAGATATGATATGCGATGCATATGCGTGCTCCGGAAGGAAAATGATGAACAAGGCAGTAACTTGGCAAACCAAGCATGCCACTGGAAAGGTGAGATGATTTCGGTCGAAATCGATATAAAGATCACCGGAAACGGATGCACGGTTTGCAAATGGCAAGCAAAACAAGAATGACACGAATCTGCGATTAGCAGCATGATACCACTTAGAATGCAACAAGTAACAATGGTACAGCACTCCAACATAGCAACAAAATATATGGCAGTAATCTAAAGGAGATACTTGACAAAAGATGAACAATGAGCTACGGCTAGTTCACAACCTAACAAGCTCAAACAAGCATGGCAAAAGTGCAAAAGATAACAGGTTCACAGACTTAGTGAAATTACTGGACATGGCAGAAAACAGCATCAGGTAGCAATGTTCAGAGCACGAAATCAATATCTACAGGAACTTAACATGGCAAAACAAGGCATGGCAGTATTCTACTAAATGCATATGACAAAAGTCCCTTACTGACCATAAGCCAAAAAGGACCAGAAGATATGATGGCAACCATGTAAACATAGCAAGTTTCGTTAACAGATCTCAGACTTAGCAGAAAACAGAGCATGGCAGAAACAATAATATGAAGGCATCTTGGTGAGCTTGATGCGCTCACCACAAAGCAATGCATGACAAAACAAGCATACCTACAGCAAGATGGCATGATTAGGAAGCTATCCATGGCAAGAAAAAAAGCATAGTATGTATGAATCAACTACAACAAGCTTGGCAAAATTGAATAACACGTAAACAATCTGCCAGAATTATTTTATAGCAAAAGGAGAGCAATATTGAGTCATGCTATGGCACTCCATAATTGCAAACAAGTGCAGGAATGGATCAATTACAACAATATCTACAAAACATCCTTACTGAACATCTCCAAAATATGCATGGTTCTCTCTGTAGCATCAAGTTTACATGGCAACAAAATAACAGCAGACAAGGACTTGGAGAAATTACTCCCTGAAATCAGAAACATTACGGAGCCTAGTTTGCATGCTTGTGCTAGTCACCACAGAGATCACAAAAATACATGGCATACACCACTGGAAGGATGGCATGGCATACAACAAAACACATGTAGATCTCATGCTCATAAGATGCACAGATTAAATGATACAAAAATAACAAATCCACAAGTTCTGCTAAGAACCAGCAGATAACAGCAACTAGCACTCTTGCACGAGAGATTTGGGCATCAAGATGGCCTCTAATGAACATGGTGCAATTGAACAAAATGTAGAGCATCACGAGACGAACAATTCTATATATTACACGCGCAAAACAGAGCTATATGCGGAGAGTTATGCCATGATGAACATGGGTACTTAATGAGAAAATACAGAAAAACAGGAAAATTCGGGGGGGGGGTCTCGGGGTCAACCTCGCAGTGTCCAGATCCGATCGAGCCCGGGCTCGTCGCCGGCGACGGGAGAGGAGGAGGAGACGGCGGGGGTGAGGAGGCTGTCGGAGGGAGGAGAAGCAGGGCGCCGTGGGGACGGCGAGGCGGCGGCGGCGACGAACAGGGCGGCGACGCGGCGAGGCGGCGGGGCAGGCGCGCGGGAGGAGGAGGACACCGGGCGCGGGGGCCGGGAGGGCCGCGGACGGGCCGGCCGGCGATGTGGGCGCGGGCACACCACGTGGCGGCGCGGGAGAGGCCGGCTGCGGCGGCGGACGTGTCCGTCGGTGGGAGAATTGTCCGGCGGCGACGGGAGGAGCGGTTAGGGTTTGGACTGCAAACGTTTTCGGGAGGGGAGGCACTTAAATAGCTAGAGGGAGCTAGGAGAGTTCAAATGAGGTGCGGTTTTCGCCCACACGATCGTGATCGAACGACCTACAGCATGGAAGTGACTTAGAGGAGTTTTGGGCTGGTTTTGAGGGGGGTTTTGGTGCAACACACAGAAGGCATCTGCGGTTACCCGGTTAACCGTTGGAGGACCAAACGACCTCCAAATGGAACGAAACTTGACCGGTGGTCCACCGGTGGTATACCAAGGCCACTTGACAAGTCTCGGTCCATTCCGAGAACGTTTGACACCCGCTCACGAAAGAAAACAAGAGGGGTGCACCGGAGGAGATGGGAGCGCCGGATTGCAAAACGGACAACGGGGAAAATGCTCGGATGCATGAGACGAACACGTATGCAAATGCAATGCACATGATGACATGATATGAAATGCATGACATGAACAAAATGCAAAACGAAAGACAAAACCCGACCACGAAGGGAATATCATAACACATAGCCGAAAATGGCAAGAGTTGGAGTTACAAATATGGAAAGTTACATCCGGGGTGTTACAAGACCTCTGTCCTCTGGGCACTCTAGCAAATGCATCTATGGTAGACTTTCCCTTCTGCTCCTCTGCTTCCTCCTGAAGTTGCTCAAATGCACTTTGGATTTCAGTTACCTTGACATCAAGGTCATAGAATTTTGTCTCAATAATCCTTTCCAAGCTCTCCTGGTTCTTGGTCAGGGTGGCCAAACCTTGCTCAATCCTCAAAGTGTATTGGATCAGATATCCAAGCTGGTCTTGCTTGCTCTTCAAGAATACCTGAGATGCCTCTTCCACAGTTGGCATCTTTGCAGCCTTCTCAGCCTTAGCCTTCTCTCTCTTTTCTTGTGCTTGCACAGATGATGGTTCATTCTCAGTCATGACAACGGTGTTATCTTCAAATTCAGGGTAGATGGGCAGGTGTTCCTTGTCCAAAATGTACTTGCCTTTGCCCATCTTTGAGTTGATGAGCTCCTGGATGTGTGGGGCATATCCACAACTTCTCTTCTGATCAGCTGCAGTCCTCTTGATTGTTTCCACAATCAGGCTCATAACCTTGAACTTCTGTGGGACATCAAATATGTGCAGCAAGTCGATAGCATGTCCTCTGATCATCTTGTGATCACCTGACTTGGGTAGCAGTGTGTGCCTTAAGATCCAGTTGATTGTTGGCAAACCAGACAACAGGTAATGGACAGATCCAAACTTATGTGTATCCAAAGGAGCATCTGGGATCTCTTTGTACATGTTGGCCATAGAGTTGTGGTCTTTCTTCTTCTTTGCATAGATATCCAATTCATCCTCATGTTCTTCAGGAGCATTGATCAATTGAGCCCATTCTTCAAATGTAGACTGGTACCTAGTACCCTCAGACATCCACACAATCCTTCCATCTGGATAGAAGTGGGCAGTGGAGTAGAATTGCATAATGAGCTCATCATTCCACTTGGTGAACTTCTGAGCCACAAACTTATCAACTCCACATGCCTTGAAGCTATCATATACACCAGGGAAGTGATCCTCATTCTCCTTAATGAACTCCCAGTCAACCCATCTCATGTCACACACTATGGGCTTCTTGTCAAGAACAATTGTCTCATAGAAGTCCTGTTGTTCCTTAGTGTGAAATCTGTAGTCCACAGCAGTCCTTCTCCTGGTAGCATATGGATCCGACTCTCTCCATAGTCTCAATCCTGAATCCTTCCTGATTTTCATGTTCTCTGCAACTGGGTGTGCATCATTGTGATCAGGATTCTTGGGCTTCAGCTTTCTCAAAACAACAGAATCATCATCATCTTCTTCTTCTTCAGCAGCTTGAGGCACCGGGGCCTTGTTCTTCTCCTCAGCAGGGATGTTCCTAGTGCTCCTCTTGGGTTTTGGCTTTGGAGCTGGAGCAGCAGCCTTGGGAGCAGCTTTGGGCTTAGATGGAGCAGCCCCTGATCTGATTGCATCTCCCATGAGCTTTTGAGCTTTGGGTGCTGGTGCAGCATCCTCTTCCTCTTCCTCTTCTTTAGAATCTTTCCTCATTGAGGGCTTGCCAAGAACTCTGGCAGTAGTGGTTCTGGCCCTCTTCTTCTTCTTATCCTCAGCAGCTGCTTCTTCTTCAGACTCAATGGTGAATTTCATAGTTTCACCTGTGGCAACTTTTCTTGGCTTAGACATGGGTTGTCTTCTTGCTGGCATCTTTGTTTTCAGTCCAGGCTTTGTTGCATCAGCTGTGCCATATTCTTTCTTCAGCACCTTTTTCTTTGAAGTGGCTTCATCTTCAACAGCCACATAGTCTTCATCCTCTGAATCATAAGTTCTCTTCTTCCTTGTCCTGGTAGCTGCCTTTGGCAAGTTGCTTGGTATGCTCCTGCTGCCATCATCATAGCTGCTAGAGGGACTAGTGCCCTCACTCAACTGGACCTGCTCCTCTGACTTGTTCTGGCTGTCACTTTGGCCAGACATCTTGCAGGCAAATTGTCAGCAGACCCTGTGAATAGGTTATAGATGAGGTAGAGTAGATGAGCATCACAAAGTATAGGAGTTTTTGCAAAACTGATGATTAAAAACTTAGTTTTAGTTCTTCACAGAAAGCATTTCGGATCTACCGATTTGTAAACTCGGTGATACCGAAGAAGCTTTTGGAACCTGAACTAGTGAACTCGGTCAGACCGAGTCACAGTTCGGTGGTACCGAGACTGCTAGGGTTTCACAGAGAATAGAACTCGGTCACACCGATTTGCAATTTTCGTTCAGACCGAAAACGCATGTGCTCTGGCCTAAGCCAAAATCGGTGAGACCGATTTCTACAACTCGGTCGGTCCGAGATGAGTTCGGCGGAGACCTAACCCTAAATTTTCAAATCAAAACTAATCTACGGGATGATTTCGCTGGACAGGATGATTTCAATCATGGCAAAGCAATGTGCTAAGAATCGGAGTTAGGGATTAGCACAATGATCAAGTTCGTACCCTAGTTCGGCGACGAACTTGCTACGGCGGCAACGGCGGTGAAGATTTCCGTTGACAGCGGCGGAGACCAGCGGCGGGAGGTCGCTGGCGACGAGAGGACGATCCGGAGACCAGAGGAGGCAGAGTAGGTTACGCGTGGGCGAAGGGGTTTGGAGGAATTTCCAAAATTTGACTCGGCGGTATATATAACCTGACCCTGTCGGTGTGACCGAGTGGAACGACTTGGTGGCACCGAGATGCAAAACTGCAAGCAGTTACTGCAACTCGGTGTGACCGAAAACTTATAATCGGTTGCACCGAGATTGAAAACCCTAGATCAACTTGGTGACTCGGTAGGACCGAAAAGGATGAATCGGTCAGACCGAGATGCACAAAGAGGTTTTGGAGGTTTAAGTCTATGACAAATCGGGATCTCCGAGTGCTCCTCACACAGAGTGGTCCGAATCTGACTTCATCAAACTTTGTGATGTAGCATGAATAGAGTTTGAGACGAGAAAAGCATAGATAGCTAGAGGGTGTTCTTAGGCATTCTTGTCCATCCATTTGGCAAAAAGAGTAAAAGCCAAACAATCAAAGCAACAAATGGATGTCCTCGAACGAGTAAAATATGCAACCAACATGATCACACAATAAAATCGCAAATGAAATATGTGACAAAGCATGCACAAACATTCTAGCATCTATCAAGCAATTGGCGATGACTAGGTCATATATATATGAGTATATTGACTTAGGAGTCAAATGAGAACACATGATCATAGGTCATACTCATCGTTTAAGCACAAGTGGGGTTACCACTTTTACATAAAGCACTGTTGTGATCACACCATTAGCGTTGCTTTAGCTCATTGATTTGAGTAAAGCTCCCCCTAGATGTGATATCCCCCCTAAAAGGGATGAACTAACCTTGGGTTTTGTCGATGATGACTTCATGTAGGTGTTGAAGATGTAGATGCTCAATGTTGATGTTGATCATTCAGAGCAATCCTTTGGAGTGAGTTGCACTTTCAATACCTACACGGGTTAGTCCCACAAGGAACAAACAAGGATATCCATAGACATAGAGTGATGCACACACAAGATGATGTCCATGAAAGCATTAGGTTACCTTGTCCCTTGTCTTACCAACAAGAGGGTTTGTGACTCCTTGAACTAGTGCAAGATATGGAAGTTTTTTGCACTTGTCCTCGCCAAAATGTTAAGAGTGAAGTATGTTGGCGGAGTCACCCTCAAGAACTCTCTAGTTCTTCTTATTCGGGATCCACATCATCTTGATGGGAATCCTTGGAATCGTAGTTGTGCTTGATGAAGTAGAACTTGATGTAGTCTTGGGAACCCACTTGACCAAGGCCTTAGGTGCTTCTTCAAATGCATCAATTTCCTCTTGAAGCTTGTCCTTGCCTTTTTTGCTTGTGGTCTTGTGGTGGAAAGATCATCTTGAGCTTGTGTTCCTTTGAAAGAAGTAGGATCATACTTCTCTTGTTGAGGAACAAACTTTGTCTTAGGTTTTGATCTTCTTCCCACTCAACTCCATTGGCACTGAACTTTCGTTCAAAACCAACACCTTGATTCTTCCGGTGTCTTCCTTGCTTGCGCACAATTTCCTCAAATTGCTTCCTCCGGGCAAGACTTTTGTAAACACCTTTCTCTATGATTCCCTTCAATAAGCTATTTTCTTGCTCAAGTGTAACTTGGCTAAGAGAATCATTAGTGGAATCAAGAGAACTACTAGAAGCAACAACATTGGATTTAGCATGATTGTTGTTACTACTAGATGAAGAATCTTTCTTGTTCTTGTTGCTAGATTTAACTTGTGGCATGTAAGTAGACAAGAGTAAACGCTTGGCAATGTAAGAAGAACTTTTCTTGCGAAGATCATCATTGATTGCCTTTAAAAACTCATGCACTTGCTCAAGGTTGAGCTTTTCAAAGCGTAGCTTATCATGAGTCTTTAAAAGTTCTCGATGATTTTCCAAGGTAGTTTCATCAGCTAACTTAAGAGTGTTTAGTTCTTTAGTTAGACGCTCAATCTCCTTCTTATCATCATCATTCGTTTTATCTTGATTAGCATGATTAATTGATGTTTCATCATAGTTTTCATCACTAGAGTTGTCAACAAGTAAATCATCATCACCTAGCAAATCATCTTCATTACTATTGAAATCAACATACTCGGGATGTGTTACCTTTGGACCTTTGGCCATGAAGCATCTTCCAATTCCTTCATTTTGTGAGTCAAATATGTCGTAGGAGTTGGTTGACACAAGTGCTAGACCGGCAACACCTTCATCTTGAGTATATTCGGAGTCGGAGTGATAACTTCTTTCGGAGTGATTGTCAGAGTCGGAGCTGGATACCCATTCACCAACATGAGCTTGATGTCTTCTTTTTGTGTAGCTCCTTGATGACTTCTCCTTCCTTTTCGAATCCTTGCTTCTCCGAGAGGGTCTTGATACGTCTCCAACGTATCTATAATTTTTGATTGCTCCATGCTATATTATCTTCTGTTTTAGACATTATTGGGCTTTATAATTCACTTTTATATTATTTTTGGGACTAACCTATTAACCGGAGGCCCAGCCCAGAATTGCTGTATTTTGCCTATTTCAGAGTTTCGCAGAAAAATAATATCAAACGGAGTCCAAACGGAATGAAACCTTCGGGAACGTGATTTTCTGAACGAACATGATCCAGAGGACTTGGACCCTACGTCAAGACACAAAATAGGAAGCCACGAGGTAGGGGGTGCACCTACCCCCCCAGGCGCGCCCTCCACCCTCGTGGGCCCCCTGTTGCTCCACCGACGTACTCCTTCCTCCTATATATACCTACGTACCCCCAAACGATCAGATACGGAGCCAAAAACCTAATTCCACCGCCGCAACCTTCTGTACCCACGAGATCCCATCTTGGGGCCTGTTCCGGAGCTCCGCCGGAGGGGGCATCGATCACGGAGGGCTTCTACATCAACACCATAGCCTCTCCGATGAAGTGTGAGTAGTTTACCATAGACCTTCGGGTCCATAGTTATTAGCTAGATGGCTTCTTCTCTCTTTTTGGATCTCAATACAATGTTCTCCCCCTCTCTCGTGGAGATCTATTCGATGTAATCTTCTTTTGCGGTGTGTTTGTTGAGACCGATGAATTGTGGGTTTATGATCAAGTTTATCTATGAACAATATTTGAATCTTCTGAATTCTTTTATGTATGATTGGTTATCTTTGCAAGTCTCTTCGAATTATTAGTTTGGTTTGGCCTACTAGATTGGTTTTTCTTGCAATGGGAGAAGTTCTTAGCTTTGGGTTCAATCTTGCGGTGTCCTTTCCCAGTGACAGTAGGGGCAGCAAGGCACGTATTGTATTGTTGCCATCGAGGATAACAAGATGTTTTTTTTATCATATTGCATGAATTTATCCCTCTACATCATGTCATCTTGCTTAAGGCATTACTCTGTTCTTATGAACTTAATACTCTAGATGCATGCTGGATAGCGGTCGATGTGTGGAGTAATAGTAGTAGATGCAGGCAGGAGTCGGTCTACTTGTCTCGGACGTGATGCCTATATACATGATCATACCTAGATATTCTCATAACTATGCTCAATTCTGTCAATTGCTCAACAGTAATTTGTTCACCCACCGTAAATACTTATGCTCTTGAGAGAAGCCACTAGTGAAACCTATGGCCCCCGGGTCTATTTTCCATCATATTAATCTTTCAACACTTAGTTATTTTCATTGCTTTCTATTTTACTTTGCATCTTTATCATAAAATACCAAAAATATTATCTTATCATATCTATCAGATCTCACTCTCGTAAGTGACCGTGTAGGGATTGACAACCCCTTATCGCGTTGGTTGTGAGGATTTATTTGTTTTGTGTAGGTGCGAGGGACTAGCGCGTAGCCTCCTACTGGATTGATACCTTGGTTCTCAAAAACTGAGGGAAATACTTACGCTACTTTGCTGCATCACCCTCTTTCCTCTTCAAGGGAAAACCAACGCAGTGCTCAAGAGGTAGCAAGAAGGATTTCTGGCGCCGTTGCCGAGGAGATCTACGCAAAAGTCAACATACCAAGTACCCATCACAAACCCTTATCTCCCGCATTACATTATTTGCCATTTGCCTCTCGTTTTCCTCTCCCCCACTTCACCTTTGCCGTTTTATTCGCCTCTTTGCCGTTTGCTTGTCGTTATGGCTAGTCCTTTATCTTCTCCGTTATCTCCCGAAAATGAAGTTCTCAATTTTAAACAAAGGGAGGGAGAAAATTTGAAAGACGCTTGGTATAGAGTTTGCAATGCTCAAAATAGATCTACCAGGAAGCAATCTACTTATGTTCTTCTCCAAATTTTTTATGTAGGCGCTAATCCTTGGTATAGATATATTCTTGATACCATTACCGAAGGGAATTTCTTGGGTAGCCATATTTTTGACTCTTATAATGCTATGATAGATTTATTTGGCTCACCACCTCTTTTGGTTAATGGAACTATGTTAACTTTGGAGCACGTAATGCAAAGACTTGAAATTATTGAAAATAAAGTTGCTACCGTAGAGTTAATTGAAAATCTGGATAAAAAGATCCACAACCAAATCACTCAATATGGACTAAAGTAGGAGTCACTTTGAAAAATATTAAAGAGAAGGAACCCATAGTTAATGAGAAAATAAATCAGGATTCCACTAGAATCGATAAACTTGAGGATATCATTACCAACTTGGGAACCGCTTTTTTTCCATAAAGAATAGTCCGAGTCCTCCTACTAAAATTGCCAAGCTTATGTATGTTCCTAAAAATAAGGGTGAATCCTCTAGTAAGGAAACTGCGGACCTCAAATCTATTAGTATTCATCCCAATCTTTTTGCTATCATTAAGGAACCATTTGTCACAAATGAATTTTTCGATCTTGTGCCTAAAAGTTTGATAATCAATAAAAAGAAAGGAATTCCTAAGGATGGTAGATGCCTCATTGAAGAATTACCTACCAAAGATGGCAATACCTAGATCTATCCTTGCTTTTATGCCTAGCTAGGGGCGTTGAACAATAGCGCTTATTGGGAGGCAACCCAATTTTATTTTTATTTTTTTTTGCTTTTTGCTTCTGTTTAGGAATAAATCTTTGATCTAGCCTCTGGTTAGATCTGTTTTTATGTTTTAATTAGTGCTTGTGCCAAGTTAAACATATAGGATCTTCTTGGATGATAGTTATTTGAGCATGCAGAAAATTCCAGAAACTTTCTGTTCACGAAAATAATTGTTAAAAATCACCAGAACGTGATAAAATATTGATTCCAATTTCTGCTAATCAATAAACAAATTGTCTAGGTCGTACTATTTTTGCTGATGTTTTTGAGTTTTAGAAGTTTGCGTTAGTTACAGATTACTACAGACTGTTCTGTTTTTGACAGATTCTGTTTTTCGTGTGTTGTTTGCTTATTTTGATGAATCTATGGCTAGTGAAATAGTTTATAAACCATAGAGAAGTTGGAATACAGTAGGTTTAACACCAATATAAATAAATAATGAGTTCATTACAGTACCTTGAAGTGGTCTTTTGTTTTCTTTCGCTAAACGGAGCTCACGAGATTTTCTGTTAAGTTTTGTGTTGTGAAGTTTTCAAGTTTTGGGAGAAAGATTTGATGGATTATGGAACAAGGAGTGGCAAGAGCCTAAGCTTGGGGATGCCCATGGCACCCCCAAGATAATCTAAGGACACCAAAAAGCCAAAGCTTGGGGATGCCCCGGAAGGCATCCCCTCTTTCGTCTACTTTCATCGGTAACTTTACTTGGAGCTATATTTTTATTCACCACATGATATGTGTTTTGCTTGAAGCGTCTTGTATGATTTGAGTCCTTGATTTTTAGTTTACCACAATCATCTTTGCTGTACACACCTTTTGAGAGAGACACACATGATTCGGAAATTATTAGAATACTCTATGTGCTTCACTTATATCTTTTGAGTTATATAGTTTTTGCTCTAGTACTTCACTTATATCTTTTAGAGAACGGTGGTGAATTTGTTTTATAGAAACTAGTGATCTCTCATGCTTCACTTAGATTATTTTGATATTCTTAAATAGCATGGTAATTTGCTTAAATAAATCCTAATATGCTAGGTATTCAAGATTAGTAAAAACTTTCTTATGAGTGTGTTGAATACTAAGAAAAGTTTGATGTATGATAATTGTTTTGAGATATAAAGATGGTGATATTAGAGTTATGCTAGTTGAGTAGTTGTGAATTTAAGATATACTTGTGTTAAAGTTTGTGATTCCCGTAGCATGCACATATGGTGAACCGTTATGTGATGAAGTCGGAGCATAATTTATTTATTGATTGTCTTCCTTATGAGTGGCGGTCGGGGACGAGCGATGGTCTTTTCCTACCAATCTATCCGCCTAGGAGCATGCGCGTAATAATTTGCTTTATTAAATTGTAGATTTTTGCAATAAGTATATGAGTTCTTTATGACTAATGTTGAGTCCATGGATTATACACACTTTCTTCCTTCCACCATTGCTAGCCTCTGTAATACCGCGCACTTTTCGCCGGTATCATACACCCACCATATACCTTCCTCAAAACAGCCACCATACCTACCTATCATGGCATTTCCATAGCCATTCCGAGATATATTGCCATGCAACTTACCACCGTCCCGTTTACTATGACACGCTCCATCATTGTCATATTGCTTCGCATGATCATGTAGTTGACATTGTATTTGTGGCAAAGCCACCGTTCATAATTCCTTCATACATGTCACTCTTGATTCATTGCATATCCCGGTACACCGCCGGAGGCATTCACATAGAGTCATATTTTTTTCTAAGTATTGAGTTGTAATTTTTCGAGTTGTAAGTAAATAAAAGTGTGATGATCATCATTTTTAGAGCATTGTCCCAAGTGAGGAAAGGATGATGGAGACTATGATTCCCCCACAAGTCGGGATGAGACTCCGGACGAAAAAAGAAAGAAAGAAGAGGCCATAAAAAAGAAAGAGAGAAAAGGCCCAAATAAAAAAATGAGAGAAAAAGAGAGAAGGGACAATGCTACTATCCTTTTACCACACGTGTGCTTCAAAGTAGCACCATGATCTTCATAATAGAGAGTCTCCTATGATATCACTTTCATATACTACTGGGAATTTTTCATTATAGAACTTGGCTTGTATATTCCAATGATGGGCTTCCTCAAAATGCCCTAGGTCTTCGTGAGCAAGCGAGTTGGATGCACACCCACTTAGTTTCTTTTGTTGAGCTTTCATACACTTATAGCTCTAGTGCATCCGTTGCATGGCAATCCCTACTCACTCACATTGATATCTATTGATGGGCATCTCCATAGCCCATTGATACGCCTAGTTGATGTGAGACTATCTTCTCCTTTTTGTCTTCTCCACAACCACCATTCTATTCCACATATAGTGCTACTTCCATGGCTCACGCTCATGTATTGCGTGAAGATTGAAAAAGTTTGAGAACACCAAAAGTATGAAACAATTACCTGGCTTGTCATCGGGGTTGTGCATGATTTAAATACTTTGGGTGGTGAAGATAGAGCATAGCCAGACTATATGATTTTGTAGGGATAACTTTCTTTGGCCATGTTATTTTGAGAAGACATAATTGCTTAGTTAGTATGCTTGAAATATTATTATTTTTTATGTCAATATTAAACTTTTGTCTTGAATCTTTTGGATCTGAATATTCATACCACAATTAAGAAGAATTACATTGAAATTATGCCTAGTAGCATTCCACATCAAAAATTCTGTTTTTATCATTTACCTACTCGAGGACGAGCAGGAATTAAGCTTGGGGATGCTTGATACGTCTCCAACATATCTATAATTTTTGATTGCTCCATGCTATATTATCTTCTGTTTTGGACATTATTGGGCTTTATTTTCACAATTCTTCCAATGACTTCCGTTGGCTTGAGATCTTTGTAATTGGGCATCATTTGGATCAATGTGCACACAGTATCATATTTTCCATCCAAGGCTCTTAGGATCTTCTTGATGATGAATTTGTCGGTCATCTCTTCACTTCCTAAGCCGGCAATCTCATTTGTGATGAGAGCAAGCCTAGAGTACATTTCAGCGACACCTTCACCATCCTTCATTTTGAACTTGTCAAGTTGACTTTGAAGCACATCCAATTTGGATTCCTTGATGGAGTCGGTACCTTCGTGCATATCAATCAAAGTATCCCAAATTTCCTTTGCATTCTCAAGACGGCTGATTTTGTTGAATTCTTCGGGGCACAATCCGTTGAAGAGAATATCACAAGCTTGAGCATTGTATTGTAGCATCTTCAACTCTTCCGGGGTAGCTTCACGGTTCGGTTCTCTCCCATCAAAGAATTCACCTTGCAAGCCAATACACACAATAGCCCAAACGGCGGGGTTATGTCCAAGAATATGCATTTTCATCTTATGCTTCCAACTAGCAAAATTAGTAACATCAAAGTAAAGACCTCTACGGTGGTAGTTTCCCTCGCTAGACGCCATACTCTCCTAGGTTGTGAAACCAAGGCTATGACCACCAAAAGCTATGGAAATCAAAGCAAATGGAGACCAAAGCTCTGATACCACTTGTAGGATCGGAAGTATGTCTAGAGGGGGGGGTGATTAGACTACTTGACCAAATAAAAATCTAGCCTTTTCCCAATTTTAGTTCTTGGCAGATTTTAGGAACTTAGCACAAGTCAAGCAATCAACCTACACATGCAATTCTAAGAGTATAGCAGCGGAATGTAAAACAATTGCATATGAAGGTAAAGGGATGAGTTTGAAGGAGCAAACACAATGTTGACACAGAGATTTTTTATCCGTGGTTCCGATAGGTGGTGCTATTGTACATCCACGTTGATGGAGACTTCAACCCACGAAGGGTAACGGTTGCGCGAGTTCATGGAGGGCTCCACCCACGAAGGGTCCATGAAGAAGCAACCTTGTCTATCCTACCATGGCCGTCGCCCACGAAGGACTTGCCTCACTCAGGTAGATCTTCACGAAGTAGGCGATCTCCTTGCCCTTACAAACTCCTTGGTTCAACTCCACAATCTTGACGGAGGCTCCCAAGTGACACCTAGCCAATCTAGGAGACACCACTCTCCAAGAAGTAACAAATGGCGTGTTGATGATGAACTCCTTGCTCTTGTGCTTCGAATGATAGTCTCCCCGACACTCAACTCTCTCTCATAGGATTGGATTTGGTAGAAAGAAGATTTGAGTGGAAAGCAACTTGGGGAAGGCTGGAGATCAAGATTTATGTGGTTGGAATGGAATATCTTGACCTCAACACAAGTGTAGGTGGTTCTCTCTCAGAAAATATGTATTGGAAGTGTAGGCATGTTCTGATGGCTCTCTCCACGAGTGAAGAGTGGGTGGAGGGGTATATATAGCCTCCACACAAAATCTAACCATTACACACAAATCACCAAACTCGGTGGGACCGAATCATGAAACTCGGGCGGACCGATTTAGTTCAAAATGTGAACGTTAGGATTCTCGGTGGGACCAACTAGATCAACTCGGTGGGACCGATGTCATTAGGGTTAGGGCATAACTTAATCTCAGTGAGACCGATCACACAAACTCGGTGAGACCAATTTTGGTAATAGTCAAACAGAGAGTTGGTCAGGCAAACTCGGTGGGACCGATTCGCTCATCTCGGTTGGACTGAAACTTTACGAAAGGGAAACAGAGAGTTTGCATTGCAATCTCGGTGGGACCGATCGCTCATCTCGGTTTGACCGAAACGTTACGAAAAGGAAACAGAGATATTACAACCCCATCTCGGTGGGACCGAGATCCCTATCGGTGAGACCGAATTGATTAGGGTTTCTGGCAGTGGCTATGACAACTGAACTCGGTGGCTCCGGATATGAAATTTCGGTGGGGCCGAGTTGGACTTTTTGGATTAGGACATATGTGGATATGAGAAAGTAGTGGAGGGTTTTGGAGCATATCACTAAGCATTTTGAGCAAGAGCCTCATTAAGCAACACCTCATCCCTTCTTAATAGTACTGGCTTTTATTATAGACTCAATGTGATCTTGGACCACTAAAATAGAAAATGTAGAGTCTTGTGCTTTGAGCTTGGGCCAATCCTTTGTCCTTAGCATTTTGAAGGCTCCACTTTATAATCCACGCCATGCCAATCATTGAGCTTTCCTGAAATATTTATCTTGGAATAGCATTAGCTCAATGAGCTATATGTTGTTAGGAATTACCAAAACCACCCAGGGATAGTTGCACTTTCAGTTTCTTCTGGCCGACTGCTCTGGAAGACGCCAAAGACTTGGTCAAGAAATGTAAGGGATGCCAGAAGTTTAGTTCCAAGCAACATTTTCCGGCTTCTGCACTCAAGACCATTCCCCTTGCCTGGCCTTTTGCCGTTTGGGGACTGGACATGGTGGGACCATTCAAGACAGCACGCGGCGGCATGACTCATCTGCTTGCCAGAAGTGGATTGAAGCGAAGCCAATCAAGAAGTTGAACGGTCCGACTGCTGTGACTTTCATTGCAGACATCACCACTCGGTACGGCGTACCTCACAGCATCATCACCAACAATGGCACAATTTTTCCAAAGGCGCCTTGGCCCGTTTGTGTGCGACGCAGGGCATCCGACTGGACTTAGCGTCCGTTGCCCACCCACAGTCAAACGGCCAGGTTGAGCGAGCAAACAGCCTCATTTTGTCCGGAATCAATCCCCGACTGGTCGAGCCTTTGGAACGTTCGGCCGGCTGCTAGCTCGATGAGCTGCCGGCCGTCCTCTAGAGTCTGCGCACCACTCCGAACAAGTCAACCGGCTTCACACCCTTCTTCCTCGTGTATGGTGTCGAGGCCGTCATCCCAACTGACATCGAGTTCGACTCACCTCGCGTCACCATGTACACCGAGGCGGAGGCAAAGGAAGCACGAGAAGACGGTGTCGATCTGCTGGAAGAGGGCCGGCTGTTGGCACTCAGCCGGTCCGCCATCTACCAGCAGAGTCTACGCCGCTACCACATCCAGAAGGTTAAGCCAAGATCCTTCCAAGAGGGAGACCTTGTGCTCTGGCTGATCCAGCGAACAGCCGGCCAGCACAAGCTCTCGGCCCCTTGGGAAGGCCCTTTCATCATCAGCAAAGCCTTGGGCAACGACTCCTACTACCCGATCGATGCCCAGAAGCCCAGGGTGCGCAAGAGGGATGACTCCGGCAAGGAAACAGAGCGCCCATGGAATGCAAATCTCCTTCGAAGATTTACAGTTGATGTAGTATGTATCACGCTACCTTTTGTATTAAGTACGAAGACTTCGGGTCCCTCGAGGAGCACTCGGGGGGCCACCCCTTTTTATCTATATGATAAGTATTATGCCTATGAATGTGTTATTTCTTTCCTCCGCCTGAAACCGGGTTCGACCAGTCAGCCTGGGGGCTTGCCGCCTTGTACTATGTCAGTGTTTCCTGCAGTCGGACAAGTAATGTACCAGCACCTAAGCCCTCTCTTGCCACAAGCCCCAGCTCGCAGAGCGACTGTTCGATTGGTGTAAGTGCATCTAGTGCCACCCCTAGTTGGTTTTGGAGTATTGACGACAAACCTGGTTGAGGGACTAATGTGTTTGTGAGAATTGTAGGATAACACAGGTAGTAGTCCCTCATTGATTCGGGTTACCTACCGGAGATGACCCCTAAAAATGTATGAAGACATTGAAGACAAAGGTGGTATGTGAATATATTCACATTGAAGACTATGACAAGAGAAGACATCGCGTGAAGACTATGGAGCGAGAAGACTTAGTTGTTTTGTTGTTTCCTTTTCTTCTTTGTTGAGTCATAGGAACCACCGTACTGTTAAGTGGGGTCCCAGTGAACAAAGTCAGAGTGACTGAAGTGATGCTCAACCAAATCCTATGTCTTCGAGCGAAGACAATGAGAGCAAATCTTATCCAGAGCTGGATGAGTCAGCTTTACTTGTAGCCCAAGTCAAGCTGCCACGTGTGTTTGAAATTTGACCGTTGGAACATGTGTCAGTTCCTTAGTGACCCAGGGTCATTTCGGACAAATCAGGCCGGGTTGCCTAGTGGCTATAAATATCCCACCCCCTACACCATAAATTGGTGGCTGCTCAGAGTTAGTGCACGGCTTTTGTCGTTTGAGAGCAACCCACCTCCGAAGCTTTTGAGAGAGAGAAATCCTTGCAAGGACAAAGCCCAAACACCCAGAGCCAAAGAGTGTTAGGCATCACTAAAGTCTTTCTGTCTACATGACCTGAAGACTTGTTACACTTGAGGACTGTGAATCCTCCAGCCGGTTAGGCGCCGGTGAACGAAGTCTGTGAAGGTTTGGAAGTCTACCTTGAAGACTTACCAGAGTGATTGGGCGAGGACTGGGTGTCCCTAGCTCAAGGGGAATAAGGTGAAGACGTGGTCTTCTAAGTTGAATCTCAGCCTCCCTAACCAGACGTACAGTTGTCACAGCAACTGTTGGGGAACGTAGTAATTTCAAAAAAGTTCCTACGCACACGCAAGATCATGGTGATGCATAGCAACGAGAGGGGAGAGTGTTGTCCACGTACCCTCGTAGACCGAAAGCGGAAGCGTTATATCAACGCGGTTGATGTAGTCGTACATCTTCACGATCCGACCGATCCAAGTACCGAAAGCACGGCACCTCCGAGTTCTGCACACGTTCGGCTCGGTGACGTCCTCGCCTTCTCGATCCAGCAAGAGGGGCGAAGTAGTAGATGAGTTCTGGCAGCACGACGGCGTGGTGACGGTGTTGGTGAAGAACAATCTTCGCAGGGCTTCGCCTAAGCACTACGAAAACTATGACGGAGGATAAACTAGAGGAGACAGGGTTGCCGGCACACGGCTTGGTGTTTCTTGATGTGTCTTGGGTGCTAGCCCTACCCCTCTATTTATATGTTGAGCCTTGGGGTCGAAACTTGGAGTAAAAGCCTCCACAAAGTCGGTTTCACCCGAAAGGCAAGAGTCCTTCATGGACTCCAGGGCCAGACGCCAGGGTTCCCGGCATCTGGACCCAGACGCCAGGGACCCTGGCGTCTGGCCCCTGGACTCCGCAAAACTTCCTTTTGCGCTTTCCAAAAACCTCGTGGGCTATCCCCTTTGGCCCAGATAAAGTGTTCTCGTGCCCAAACATTTCGGGAAACATACGGAACCCCTTCCGATGGATTCCGGAACCTTTCCGGAGATCAAACACTACTATCCACATATCAATATTTACTTCCGGACCATTCCGGAGTTCCTCGTCATATCTGTGATCTCATCCAAAACTCCGAACAACATTCGGTCACCAACATACATAACTCATAGTACTATACCGTCAACGAACGTTAAGCGTGCGGACCCTACGGGTTCGAGAACTATGTAGACATGACTGAGACACCTCTCTGGTCAATAACCAATAGCGGGACCTGGATACCCATATTGGCTCCTACATATTCTACGAAGATCTTTATCGGTCAGACCGCATAACAACATACGTTGTTCCCTTTGTCATCGGTATGTTACTTGCCTGAGATTCGATCGTAGGTATCTCAATACCTAGTTCAATCTCGTTACGGCAAGTCTCTTTACTCGTTCCGTAATACATCATCCCACAACTAACTCATTAGTTGCAATGCTTGCAAGGCTTATAGTGATGTGTATTACCGAGTGGGCCCAGAGATACCTCTCCGACAATCGGAGTGACAAATCCTAATCTCGAAATACGCCAACCCAACAAGTACCTTCGGAGACACCTGTAGAGCACCTTTATAATCACCCAGTTACGTTGTGACATTTGGTAGCACACAAAGTGTTCCTCCGGTAAACGGGAGTTGCATAATCTCATAGTCATAGGAACATGTATAAGTCATGAAGAAAGCAGTAGCAACATACTAAACGATCAAGTGCTAAGCTAACGGAATGGGTCAAGTCAATCACATCATTCTCCTAATGATATCATCCCGTTAATCAAATAACAACTCTTTGTCCATGGTTAGGAAACATAACCATCTTTGATTAACGAGCTAGTCAAGTAGAGGCATACTAGTGACACTCTGTTTTTCTATGTATTCACACATGTATTATGTTTCCGATTAATACAATTCTAGCATGAATAATAAACATTTATTATGATATAAGGAAATAAATAATAACTTTATTATTGCCTCTAGGGCATATTTCCTTCAGTCTCCCACTTGCACTAGAGTCAATAATCTAGTTCACATCACCATGTGATTTAATACCAATAGTTCACATCACCATGTGATTAACACCCATAGTTCACATCGTCATGTGACCAACACCCAAAGGGTTTACTAGAGTCAATAATCCAGTTCACATCGCTATGTGATTAACACCCAAAGAGTACTAAGGTGTGATCATGTTTTGCTTGTGAGAGAAGCTTAGTCAACGGGTCTGTCACATTCAGATCCGTATGTATTTTGCAAATTTCTATGTCAACAATGCTCTGCACGGAGCTACTCTAGCTAATTGCTCCCACTTTCAATATGTATCCAGATTGAGACTTAGAGTCATCTGGATCAGTGTCAAAATTTGCATCGACGTAACCCTTTACGACGAACCTTTTTGTCACCTCCATAATTGAGAAACATATCCTTATTCCACTAAGGATAATTTTGACCGCTGTCCAGTGATCTACTCCTAGATCACTATTGTACTCCCTTGCCAAAATCAGTGTAGGGTATCCAATAGATCTGGTACACAGCATGGCATACTTTATAGAACCTATGGCCAAGGCATAGGGAATGACTTTCATTCTCTTTCTATCTTCTGCCGTTGTCCGGCTTTGAGTCTTACTCAATTTCACACCTTGTAACACAAGCAAGAACTCTTTCTTTGACTGTTCCATTTTGAACTACTTCAAAATCGTGTCAAGGTATGTACTCATTGAAAAAACTTATCAAGCGTCTTGATTTATCTCTATACTCTCTTGATGCTCAATATGTAAGCAGCTTCTCCGAGGTCTTTCTTTGAAAAACTCCTTTCAAACACTCCTTTATGCTTTGCAGAATAATTCTACATTATTTCCGATCAACAATATGTCATACACATATACTTATCAGAAATGATGTAGTGCTCCCACTCACTTTCTTGTAAATACAGGCTTCACCGCAAGTCTGTATAAAACTATATCCTTTGATCAACTTATCAAAGCGTATATTCCAACTCCGAGATGCTTGCACCAGTCCATAGATGGATTGCTGGAGCTTGCATATTTTGGTAGCACCTTTAGGATTGACAAAACCTTTTGGTTGCATCATATACAACTGTTCTTTAATAAATCCATGAAGGAATGCAGTTTTGTTTATCCATTTGCCAGATTTCATAAAATGCGGCAATTGCTAACATGATTCGGACAGACTTAAGCATAGATACGAGTGAGAAACTCTCATCGTAGTCAACACCTTGAACTTGTCGAAAACCTTTTGCGACAATTCTAGCTTTGTAGATAGTAACACTACTATCAGCGTCCGTCTTCCTCTTGAAGATCCATTTAATCTCAATGGCTCGCCGATCATTGGGCAAGTCAATCAAAGTCCATACTTTGTTCTCATACATGGATCTCATCTCAGATTTCATGGCCTCAAGCCATTTCGCGGAATATAGGCTCATCATCGCTTCCTCATAGTTCATAGGTTCGTCATGGTCAAGTAACATGACCTCTAGAACAGGATTACCGTACCACTTTGGTGTGGATCTCACTCTGGTTTACCTACGAGGTTCGGTAGTAACTTGATCTGAAGTTACATGATCATCATCATTAGCTTCCTCACTAATTGGTGTAGAAGTCACAGGAACAGATTTCTGTGATGAACTACTTTCCATAAGGGAGCAGGTACAGTTACCTCATCAAGTTATACTTTCCTCCCACTCACTTCTTTTGAGAGAAACTCCCTCTCTAGAAAGGATCCATTCTCAGCAACGAATATCTTGCCTTCGGATCTGTGATAGAAGGTGTACCCAACATTTTCTTTTGGGTATCCTATGAAGACGCACTTCTCCGATTTGGGTTTTGAGCTTATCAGGTTGAAACTTTTTCACATAAGCATTGCAACCTCAAACTTTAAGAAACGACAACTTAGGTTTCTTGCCAAACCATAGTTCATACGGTGTCGTCTCAACGGATTTAGATGGTGCCCTATTTAACGTGAATGCAGCTGTTTCTAATGCATAACCCCAAAACGATAGTGGTAGATCGGTAAGAGACATCGTAGATCGCACCATATCTAATAAAGTATGGTTATGACGTTCGGACACACCATGACACTGTGGTGTTCCACGTGGCGTGAGTAGTGAAACTATTTCACATTGTTTTAACTAAAGGCCAAACTTGTAACTCAAATATTTTACTTCTGTGATCATATCGTAGAAACTTTTATTTCCTTGTTACGATGATTCTCCACTTCACTCTGAAATTCTTTGAACTTTTCAAATGTTTCAGACTTGTGTTTCATCAAGTAGATATACCCATATCTGCTCAAATCATCTGTGAAGGTCAGAAAATAACGATACTTGCCGTGAGCCTTAACACTCATCGGACCGCATACATCATCATGTATTATTTCCAATAAGTCAGTTGCTCGCTCCATTGTTCCGGAGAACGGAGTCTTAGTCATCTTGCCCATGAGGCATGGTTCGCAAGCATCAAGTGATTCATAATCAAGTGATTCCAAAAGTCCATCAGCATGGAGTTTCTTCATGCGCTTTACACCAATATGACCTAAACGGCAGTGCCACAAATAAGTTGCACTATCATTATTAACTTTGCATTTTTTGGCTTCAATATTATGAAAATGTGTATCACCGCGATCGAGATCCAACAAACCATTTTCATTGGGTGTATGACCATAGAAGGTTTTATTCATGTAAATAGAACAACAATTATTCTCTAACTTACATGAATAACCGTATTGCAATAAACATGATCCAATCATATTCATGCTCAATGCAAACACTAAATAACATTTATTTTAGGTTCAACACTAATCCCAAAAGTATAGGGAGTGTGCGATGATGATCATATCAATCTTGGAACCACTTCCAATCTACATCGTCACTTCACCCTTAACTAGTCTCTGTTCATTCTGCAACTCCCGTTTCGAGTTACTACTCTTAGCAACTGAACCAATATCAAATACCGAGGGGTTGCTATAAACACTAGTAAAGTACACATCAATAACATGTATATCAAATATAGCTTTGTTCACTTTGCCATCCTTCTTATCCACCAAATACTTGGGGCAGTTCTGCTTCCAGTGACCAGTCCCTTTGCAGTAGAAGCACTTAGTCTCAGGCTTAGGTCCAGACTTGGGCTTCTTCACTTGAGCAGCAACTTGCTTGCCGTTCTACATGAAGTTCCCTTTCTTTCCCTTTGCCCTTTTCTTGAAACTAGTGGTCTTGTTAATCATCAACACTTGATGCTCTTTCTTGATTTCTGATTTCATCATCATGAAAAGCTCGGGAATCGTTTACGTTATCCGTTGCATACTATAGTTCATCACAAAGTTCTACTAACTTGGTGATGGTGACTAGAGAATTTTGTCAATCACTATCTTATCTGGAAGATTAACTCCCACTTGATTCAAGCGATTGTAGTACCCATACAATCTGAGCACATGCTCACTGCTTGAGCTATTCTCCTCCATCTTTTAGCTATAGAACTTGTTGGAGACTTCATATCTCTCAACTCGGGTATTTGCTTGAAATATTAACTTCAACTCCTGGAACATCTCATATGGTCCATGATGTTCAAAACATCTTTGAAGTCCTGATTCTAAGCCGTTAAGCATGGTGCACTAAACTATCAAGTAGACATCATATTGAGCTAGCCAAACGTTCATAACGTCTGCATCTGCTCCTGCAATAGGTCTGTCACCTAGCGGTGCATCAAGGACATAATTATTCTGTGCAGCAATGAGGATAAACCTCAGATCACGGATCCAATCCGCATCATTGCTACTAACATCTTTTAACTTAGTTTTCTCTAGGAACATATAAAAATTAAACGGGGAGCAACATCGTGAGCTATTGATCTACAACATAGATATGCTAATACTACCAGGACTAAGTTCATGATAAATTAAAGTTCAATTAATCATATTACTTAAGAACTCCCACTTAGATAGACATCCATCTAATCCTCTAAGTAATCACGTGATCCAAATCAACTAAACCATAACCGATCATCACGTGAAATGGAGTAGCTTTCAATGGTGAACATCACTATGTTGATCATATCTACTATATGATTCACGCTCGACCTTTCGGTCTCAGTGTTCCGAGGCCATATCTGCATATGCTAGGCTCGTCAAGTTTAACCTGAGTATTCTGCGTGTGCAAAACTGGCTTGCACCCGTTGTAGATGGACGTAGAGCTTATCACACCCGATCATCACGCGGTGTCTGGGCACGATGAACTTTGGCAACGGTGCATACTCAGGGAGAACACTTTTATCTTGAAATTTAGTGAGAGATCATCTTATAATGCTACCGTCAATCTAAGCAAAATAAGATGCATAAAGATAAACATCACATGCAATCAATATAAGTGATATGATATGGCCATCATCATCTTGTGCTTGTGATCTCCATCTCCGAAGCACCGTCATGATCACCATCGTCACCAGCGCGACACCTTGATCTCCATCGTAGCATCGTTGTCGTCTCGCCAATCTTATGCTTCTACGACTATCGCTACGCTTAGTGATAAAGTAAAGCATTACAGGGCGATTGCATTGCATACAATAAAGCGACAACCATATGGCTCCTGTCAGTTGCCAATAACTCGGTTACAAAACATGATCATCTCATACAATAAAATTTAGCATCATGCTTTGACCATATCACATCACAACATGCCCTGCAAAAACAAGTTAGATGTCCTCTACTTTGTTGTTGCAAGTTTTACGTGGCTGCTACGGGCTGAGCAAGAACCGTTCTTACCTACGCATCAAAACCACAACGATAGTTTGTCAAGTTGGTGCTGTTTTAACCTTCGCAAGGACCGGGCGTAGCCACACTTGGTTCAACTAATGGAGAAACTCACACCCGCCAGCCACCTGTGTGCAAAGCACGTCGGTAGAACCAGTCTTGCGTAAGCGTACGCGTAATGTTGGTCCGGGCCGCTTCATCCAACAATACCGCCGAACCAAAGTATGACATGCTGGTAAGCAGTATGACTTATATCGCCCACAACTCACTTGTGTTCTACTCGTGCATATGACATCTATGCATAAAACCTGGCTCGGATGCCACTGTTGGGGAACGTAGTAATTTCAAAAAAATTCCTACGCACACGCAAGATCATGGTGATGCATAGCAACGAGAGGGGAGAGTGTTGTCCACGTACCCTCGTAGACCGAAAGCGGAAGTGTTATATCAATGCGGTTGATGTAGTCGTACGTCTTCGCGATCCGACCGATCCAAGTACCGAAAGCATGGCACCTCCGAGTTCTGCACATGTTCGGCTCGGTGACGTCCTCGCCTTCTCGATCCAGCAAGAGGGGTGAAGTAGTAGATGAGTTCCGGGAGCACGACAGCGTGGTGACGGTGTTGGTGAAGAACAATCTTCGCAGGGCTTCGCCTAAGCACTACGAAAACTATGACGGAGGATAAACTAGAGGAGACAGGGTTGCCGGCACACGGCTTGGTGTTTCTTGATGTGTCTTGGGTGCTAGCCCTACCCCTCTATTTATATGTTGAGCCTTGGGGTCGAAACTTGGAGTAAAAGCCTCCACAAAGTCGGTTTCACCCGAAAGGCAAGAGTCCTTCTCGGACTCCAGGGCCAGACGCCAGGGTTCCCGGCGTCTGGACCGAGACGCCAGGGACCCTGGCGTCTGGCCCTTGGACTCCGCAAAACTTCCTTTTGCGCTTTCCAAAAACCACGCGGGCTTTCCCCTTTGGCCCGAATAAAGTGTTCTCGTGCCCAAACATTTCGGGAAACATCCGGAACCCCTTCCGATGGATTCCGGAACCTTTCCGGAGATCAAACACTACTATCCACATATCAATATTTACTTCCGGACCATTCCGGAGTTCCTCGTCATATCCGTGATCTCATCCAAAACTCCGAACAACATTCGGTCACCAACATACATAACTCATAGTACTATATCGTCAACGAACGTTAAGCGTGCGGACCCTACGGGTTCGAGAACTATGTAGACATGACTGAGACACCTCTCTGGTCAATAACCAATAGCGGGACCTGGATACCCATATTGGCTCCTACATATTCTACAAAGATCTTTATCGGTCAGACCGCATAACAACATACGTTGTTGCCTTTGTCATCGGTATGTTACTTGCCTGAGATTCGATCGTAGGTATCTCAATACCTAGTTCAATCTCGTTACGGCAAGTCTCTTTACTCGTTCCGTAATACATCATCCCACAACTAACTCATTAGTTGCAATGCTTGCAAGGCTTATAGTGATGTGTATTACCGAGTGGGCCCAGAGATACCTCTCCGACAATCGGAGTGACAAATCCTAATCTCGAAATACGCCAACCCAACAAGTACCTTCGGAGACACCTGTAGAGCACCTTTATAATCACCCAATTACGTTGTGACATTTGGTAGCACACAAAGTGATCCTCCGGTAAACGGGGGTTGCATAATCTCATAGTCATAGGAACATGTATAAGTCATGAAGAAAGCAGTAGCAACATACTAAACGATCGAGTGCTAAGCTAACGGAATGGGTCAAGTCAATCACATCATTCTCCTAATGATATGATCCCGTTAATCAAATAACAACTCTTTGTCCATGGTTAGGAAACATAACCATCTTTGATTAACGAGCTAGTCAAGTAGTGGCATACTAGTGACACTCTGTTTGTCTATGTATTCACACATGTATTATGTTTCCGGTTAATACAATTCTTGCATGAATAGTAAACATTTATCATGATATAAGGAAATAAATAATAACTTTATTATTGCCTCTAGGGCATATTTCCTTCAGCAACTGGAACTGGTCCAACAAATCCTGTGTCCTCAACAAGTGACTGGTCTATCCTCTCCCTCTCCTTACTTACAGTTTGTCTTCGTGAAGTCATTGCCTGCTTCCACTACCTTTTTGACTTCAATGTGTGACTACTATCATTGTTTGGCTTCATACTATCTTCCATCCTGATCTTTACTACCTAGCTGCTATTAGTCTTCGTGCTATCACTTCATTGAATACTTGACTATGGCTTGCTTTGTGTAGTCTACCTTCCGCTGCATATCAATAGGTTCATTTCTCTTGTTTGTCTTCGAAACTATCATGTTTTGAAGACTTTCATAAAAATCGCCTATTCACCCCCCTCTAGTCGATAACTAGCAGTTTCAATTGGTATCAGAGCAAGGTACTCCCTTGTTCTGTGTGATTCGGTTTAACCACCTGGAGTTTTAGCTATGTCGACTGCAGGGATAATCAAAGTCTCCGCTGCTTGCCCCGTCTTCGATGGAACTGAATATCCCTACTGGAAGAATAAGATGCGCATGCATCTTGAAGCCATTGATGTCGACCTCTGGTATGTCGTCAAGAATGGCGTTCCCAAGACTGGTGAAGGTGTCACCCCTGCTGATGTCAAGAAGTTCATTCAACTGGATTCTACTGCCAAGAACATCATCTGTGGTCATCTGACCAAAGGACAGTATGGCCGTGTGAGTGCTCTGGAAACGTCGAAGCTAGTCTGGGACTGGCTGTCCAAGCTCAACGAAGGCGTCTCAACCCAGAGAGATCAAAGGATCAGTGTTCTTCGCAACCTCTTCAACCGCTTCAAGAGAAATGACAATGAGAATGTCCAGCTCACGTTTGAGCGCCTCACTGACATAAAAAATGAGCTTCGTGCTCTCGGCGCCACTGAGATCACCAAGCATGAATCGTCAAGACACTACTGAGATCACTTGACAGCTCGTTCGACACCCTTGCCCTGATGATACAAGAATGCCATGACTTCAAGACACTCGATCCGTCTGATATACTTGAGAGGCTCAACACACATGAGTTCCAGCAATCTGAGAAAAGAGATATCTATGGTCCCAACTACGGCCGAACTCGTGCTTTGAAGGCAAAAGCTGTTTCCTCATCTGAAGAAGAATCTGACTGCAGTTCTGATGATCCTGAAGACATTGGAAAGGAACTTGCTATGCTAGTGAAGAAGTTCCAGAAGTTCACTAAGAAGAAGGGCTTCAGAAAGTCTTCACGATCCAGCTCAAGAAATGATGAAGCTTCCACTCATGACTACAAGAAGAGAACATGTCACAAGTGCAAGAAACCAGGACACTACATCTCTGAGTGTCCACAGTGGGACAATGAGAACAACAAGAAGAAGAAGAGCAAAGAATATGATTCTGATGACAAGAAGAAGAAGAAATCCTCAAAGTCTTCTTCCAAGTCCTCATCCAAGTCTTCATCTCATAAGAAGAGCTCATCTGGCAAGGCTCGTGCTTTTGTTGGCAAGGAGATGGATTCAGAGGAGGAGTCTGCTTCTGAGGAGGCGGAGGTGGAGTCTGAGGAGGAGTCCGACCCTAGCGTTGCAAGTCTGGCCCTAGCTACAACCTACGTTGCCAAGTCCATCTTCAATACTGAAGACAATGGCCCCGTCATCAATGCTGAAGCTAATGACAAGGATGACTCTACTCCCTCCTACTGCTTCATGGCACGTGGTGCCAAGGTAAAATCACGCGATTCTTACTTTCAAACATCAAGTGAAGATGACTCTGATTGTGAATCCAAACCCAGCTACAAAACACTTGCTAAAATTGCAACTGCACAACAGAAAGCTATGGAACATACTCAGAAACTGTTAGACAAAAGCGATGACCTGTTGGACGCTGAAATGACCCGTTCTCAGTCCTTAATTGAAGACATAAAAAATCTTCATGTTAAGTACGAGGCGCTTGAAAGTCGTCATGAAACGCTCTCAACCACTCATTAAAAGCTCTCCTATGATTATCTTCAAAGGAAGCAAGAGCTTGAGAAATTGAGAGCGGGTCATGAAGATCTTCAAAAAGAGAATGAGTCCCTTCGCGCTCAACAGATCAGTTCCGCTCAGGAAGGATTTGAACCACCATGTCTAAAATGCCTTGAGCGTGATAACGCTACTTCTGTTGCTGGATGTTCCACTGCTACTACCATTGCAATATCTTCAACTGCTGGTGTGGTAACTAACCCCTCTGCTGAGGATACCACAACTATTGCTGATGAAAATGCTAGGTTGAAGACATTGCTTGAAACAGGGATGTACAAAAGTCTCAAAGGGCATCAGACACTGTTGTCGGTGTTCTGGGAACGGGGATCCCCAGACTTGCCTGCCTGCGGCCCACAACATGGCCAAGCAGTAGGCTGTACGACCCATCTTCGTCAACAAGGCACCCAAGACCCTCGCGAGGCGGACGACGCAAGACCGCCTCTGGAGTGGGCTAGCCAAGCAGGCTCACGAGGAGCGGAGATATCAAGGTGAGGCAAACCTCACGAGGCTTTCGTGACGTGAGCCATGACGAACGGTACCAGGCGGGTGCCAGGCGGGCGCCAGTGCGCGCAACGTCCCTATTTCCTCTTTGGTGCTAGGGAGGCCAGCACAGACGAAGAGTACCGAGGCATCAGGCAAAGGTTGCCATATTGGTGCAATGAGACCAAGACGGGAGGACGGCAAGGCGAGGTCATCATGGAGCCCAAGACGGCGTCACCCCAGAGCTTTTCACAAGCGAAGACCGCTTTTGTCAGGATAGCTTGTACTAGCTGTCCCCCTTCAAATTTGCCCGCCGTTGTTGGATCCTTCCCGCTCGATATTTGGGAAGAGGACCAGGGCCTATATAAGTAGAGCTAGCTACCACAGTAGAGGCATCGAATCCTCGGGCCACAAGTTCACAAGCACAAGAACACCTCAACCTCAGGAGGCTGTTCTTCCCTTGTACTGTTCATCATCAGCCCAAGAGGCAATCCACCACCACCACACTGGAGTAGGGTATTACACCACAACGGTGGCCCAAACCAGTATAAACCCCGTGTCTTTCTGTGTTGCAAGTTCGTCGAGTTCATCCGTGAGATCTTAGCGAGCTAGAGCGTAGATCGGTGGGAGGGAGAGACTTCGCGCGCACCCCAGTGTTCGAACCTTAAGTGGTGCACCAGGTAGGGGTGCGCCGCAGTTTCCCTTCCATCAGTTCGTTGCTCCATCGCTCCGTCGTTTCCATGGCGGACGCTCGCCGTGCTCGAGCTGAGCGTTGGGCTGCCCTCTCCGCCCGCGTCGCTCAGACGGCTCCCGTAGGCGGGCCACCTCGTCGTTCTCCATCTCCTGCCGCCAACGCTGCCACTGGCCCGACGGGGAATGAGTAGCAGGCGTCCTCGCTGCATCCTTCGGTGCGGCCAGATGGCCGCACCGCTACTCCATTACTTACCCCTGCCGGTTCTTTGTCTCACGCGCACTGCGCTCCCATGGAGGCACGGGCCGCGCTCATCGCGGCGAACGAGCTCCTGTGCTACCGCCCTGTCGACGACCTCTACGAGGAGTGGCTCGACCGCGTCGCCGAGCTCGTCCGCGCCGCAGGGGCTCTCCGGCGCCGTCCCACTCTCTGCCTCCCCCTCAACCAACCGTGGGCGACGGGGCTCATGGCATGCCTCCACCGCCTCAACCCCAAGACGGCGCCTTGGTACCAAGGTGCGCGCCTCCGCGGCGCGATCCACCGCACCCGGCGCCCGCGCGTGAAGAAAGAAGCTGTCAAGAAATCCAGCAGCCGCGAGAAGCTGCACCGGCGCTCCCCGTGCCACCTCGTCAAGACCGCGTGCCGCCTGCAGTGGCGCAGCGCGAACCTCGCCAAGACCAAGCTCCACCTCAGAAGCGGGCCCCGGCGACCACGGCCGGCTGCCGCGCCTTCACCCCCGAACTGCGTAGCGTCGCCTGGCCAGGCAAGTTCAAGCCAAATCTGCCTCCTCACTACGACGGCACCGCCGACCCCGCGTAGTTCCTGCAGCTCTATGAGCTGAGCATCGAAGCGGCCAACAGTGACAAAAAAGTCATGACGAACTGGTTTCCCATGGCTCTCAAGGATGGGGCCCGCTCCTGGCTCCTGAACCTGCAGCACGACTCGATCTCCTCCTGGGACGAGATGCGCGACCGCTTCATCGCCAACTTCCAGGGCACTCGGGACCGCCCACCGGCCGCAGGTGATCTACGCCGCATCAAGCAGCAACCAGGAGAGACCCTCCAGAAGTACATCCAACGCTTCAACAACACCCGCCTCAAGATCCCCAAGGTCACGGACGAAGCCATCATCTCCGCGTTCTCGGACGACGTCCGTGACGTCAAGATGAAGGAAGAGCTCGCTATCCATGAGGAGCTTTGCACATCTCAGGAGCTGTTCAACCTGGCGACCAAGTGCGCAAGAGCTGAAGAGGGGCGCCTTTCCCTCCTTGAGCTGCCAGCTGCAGGAGCAGAGGAGAAGAAGGCCAAGGCCGAGGACGTGAAGCGGAAAGAGGCAGTGGTGCTCGCAGCGGAGCCAGATACCAAGCAAGGCAGAGATCAGCCCGAGTCATCCAAGAACGGCCGACCGTTCTGCGCCTTCCACAACGTGAACACCCACAACACCAGCGACTGCCAAGAGCAAAGAGCCATACGGGAAGGACGCTACGGTCGACGCCCCGAGCGAACCGACCGGGGCTTCGGCCGCGAAGGAGGACGCGGAGGCGGACGCTGGGACGACCGTGGCCCGCGCCAGGAGTGGCGCGACCGTCCTCGTGAGGACCGCTGGCAGGACCAACCTCGCGAGGACGCCTGGAGGGACCCGTCTCGTGAGGATCGCCCATAGGGCAACACCGGTCTTCCCCCGCTGCCGCCACCAAGGAGGAACAACGACCACCACCAGGACGAGGGGGCTGGGGGCTTCCAGGAGCCGCGTGCAATCGCCTGCATCTTGGGCTGTGCCCAGGCCCTAGCCTCTCAGTGCATATTCAAACAGTTCGCTCGCGAGGTGAACGCGGTGCTCCCCAAGCTCGAGGCCACACGCCCGCTCAGGTGGTCCCAATGTGCCATCACCTTCAACTCGGCAGATCAGCTCAAGTGTGCAGCCACCGCTGGCGCCCTCCCTATGCTGTGCTCCCCAGTCATCAGCAATGTGCAAGTCACCAAGACTCTCATCGATGGCGGCGCAGGGCTCAACGTCCTATCCATCGACACGTTCGACAACCTCCAAGTGCCATATGAGCAGCTCCAGCCAACCAAGCCTTTCTCAGGAGTGACCGACGGTTCCACCACACCAATAGGGCAGGTCCGCCTGCCTGTCACCTTCGGGGAGCGCAAGAACTATCGCACCGAGCTCATCGACTTCGACGTCGCACACATCCGCCTGCCGTACAATGCTATCCTCAGGTATCCAGCCCTGGCCAAGTTCATGGCAGTCACTCATCACGGCTACAATGTTCTCAAGATGCCAGGAAGCGGAGGAATCATCACGGTTCCGTGTGAAGAGAGGGATGCGGTGTGCTCCCTTGAGCGCGCCTTTCAAGCCGCAGCAGTCGACAACCCCGACAGCAGAAGTGGAGGCCATCCCCAAGAAGAAGCAGCCACGCCGCATAGGACCTCAGGAGGATGGCGTCGCGGCAGGAGCCTCGTCAGGATCGGCGCCTGCTCCAGGGGTGCCTCCCTCCATCGCATAGGAAGGCGCGCCCGGTGCCCTCCTCAGGCAGGGCTCGGGGGCTCTCTTCTGGAGGGCCTCAGACCTTGCCAACCTCACGAGGGAGGCGCTTGGGCACCACTTGGAAGCGTGCCTCACGACACACCTTCCTCAGGAGAGCATAGGGCAAGGAGTGCCCACCACCCAGGAGTTCATCACCAAGACCACCTAGGAACTGCAAGAAGCAAGAGCCATGCGCGGCCACAGCCGCTCACAAGGTGCAGCTCCCCATCCAGGTGAGGATGCCGGGCTGCGTGTCTGCGTCGACGTCCCAGGGCTCAACAGGGCCGCATCTCAAGAGCGCTTCTGGCCATCGCGTGTGGGCCGCTGCGAGGGCCCACCACACAGCTACGTTCGCATGCCCTTCGGCTTGCCGAGCGTGGCGTCGGCCTATCAGCGCAACATGCGGCAAGTCCTGGTGGCTCAGGGGGCCAGGTTCCACGCCGTCCTGGAGGAGATGGAGACAGTCTTCAGGGAACCTCCCGAGGCTCAGGGCTCCAGTGGCTCATGAGGATTCATTTCTTCAACGCACGCCTTTAGCTGCACCAACTCTACTTCGTCTACAGAACCAGGTGACATCTTCCAAGTTCGTTTAAGCTGGGAGCACCCCTCGGGCTACATTATTCCCAGGCCACATGGGTCCGTCCCTGTGGCATGTATCCCTTTTGCTTAAGTCTTTAGCTTACCTTGCTGGGGGCGCCCCTCGGGCTGCATCATCCCTAAGCCGCTCGGGCCAGACCCGGTGGTGTGTATCTTCCTGCATTTATCCAAGTCGATCTACTCTTCATGCCTAACCTGCCAACGGCTATCGCCTGCTCGATTGCCGCCCACCACGGGCCTGTTCGTCCTATGCAATTCGCTTGCACGTTAAAAGGGGGGCTCCTGAGCATCGCGACTCAGGAGCTCTTACTGGCTCTCTAGCCCTCACCCCCTGGCCTTGACCACGACATCGCAACCTAGCATACCAGCGGCGGCTGAGCTCGCTCGGGGGCCGGGACCTGAGGACGTAGAGTGTTTGCATCTAACTGCCTTGCGGGAACACACAGTCACCAAGACTCAAGACCAGGCGCAACCCGCCTTGAGGTAGGGCCTCGTGAGTCCCGCGCTGGCTCACGAGTGTCCAGATACACCTCGGAGCCTTGCCGTGCAAGCCACGTGTCAGGGCGGGGCTGTACACAGCCCGGGGGCTCCTCCCGGAGGGGCCCCCCCATCCCACGCCCAAGTGGAAGCACCATGCTCCGCGCTGGCTGACGACACTGCCGAGGAGCGGCTATGCCCGTGCACAAGCGGAAGCACTATGCTCCGCGCTGGTGATAAACAACTGAGGGCGACCCCACGGTCGCGCCAACCTCAGGGAGCCCAGAGCTCAGCGCCCAGCCTTACCGCAACGCCTCCCCTCGGGAAAGCCGCGCATGGGGGCTGGGCACGGGGGCTGCGCTCGGGTCACGCCCAAGCGCACGCCACCTAACCAGGTCCCCCGGACCGGGGCATTGCGCGCCCCTCCCGAGGCCTCGGCGAGGGCAGGTATGGCAATTGTTTGCACGTCAAGGGGGACTCCTGAGCATCGCGACTCAGGAGCCTAACTGGTCACGTAGCCCCTCACTCCTTGGTCCGTCCTGGTCTCCGGTCGGCCCAATGGCGGTTGAGGTATGCGCGCGGCCGGGCCCTGCCGACGTAGAACATTAATCTATCCCCACGAACTCTCCCTATATGCTGTTTGCGCGTCAAGGGGGACTCCTGAGCATCGCGACTCAGGAGCCTAACTGGTCACGTAGCCCCTCACTCCTTGGTCCGTCCTGGTCTCCGGTCGGCCCAATGGCGGTTGAGGTATGCGTGGGGCCGGGCTCTGCCGACGCAGAACGCAAAACAAATAGGAAGGAAATCGCAAAATCTCGAAGCAAATATTACAAGCATATTGTCCTCACAGTACCAAATTAAAAATTCTAAATGCCTCCATGAGGCCTGATACATGTCGCAAGAACGGAACGAGAAGAATGGCTACAGGTCACCTCTAGACGTTGCCATCGCCCGCGGAAGGTGCTCCCTCGGGAGCAATCTTGTCTTCACCTTCACCACCAGCTGCAAGGTCGACGACGCCGGACAGAGGGGCAGAGACGAAGCCGCAGAACCTCCTCAGAAAGGCCCCCACCTGATCCTGCACGGCCGCGGCAGCCGCCTCGTACTGATCTTCAGCTACACGCTCCAGCAGCTCGTCAAGGCAAGCGTTGGGGTCACGAAGGTGCAGGTGGCTAAAGACGCGAGTCAGTGCGGCTGAAGACAGGACGCGAGCTTCTGCCTCCGCCATGGGACCGAGACCATCAACGACCTCCTCAAGCGTCTTCACCACGAGAGGAAGCAGCTGGGCGGGGCCGTCCTCGTCGGGGTCTAGAGGCTTCTCCAGGTCGTGCTCGTAGAGCATCTTCAGCGCCTTGCGAGACCTCTTCTCGAGATCGGCAAAGGCCACGCGGTCTTCTGCCAGGACTCACACCTTGGCGTCAAGATCGGCCTCCCTCGTCCTCATCTTCTGCTCGAACTCTTCCAACCGGTTGCGCTCGGCGGCCTGCTTCTTCCCCAGCTCCGCCAACTCTGCATCACGGTTCTTGACGGCTTCCTCCCGGGCCTTCATCTCCTCCTCCTTCTCTTGGCGGCAGTGCACCTCTTCGGCGTGCTTGTCGCGCAGGCTCTGCAGCTCGCCCTCCAGCACTTGGCAATGGTCACGGGCGGCCTTGGCGTCTTTAGCGCCGCCTCACGATCGGCTGAAGCGTTGGCGCCTCCTTGCTTCAACTTCTTGGAAGCCGCAACAGCCTGGCCCAGCGCCGCGCGAATTGCCAGGTCGGAGTGAAGCCAGCCAGAGGCCATCTCCAGACGCCCGGCCACCAGGCGCGGGTCCACGCTCAGGACATCCGCCTGCAGCTGGGTCATCTCCGCAAGGGCACGCTCCAAGACGGCAGCAGGAGCAGAAGGACCAGGGAGTGGAGATGCAGCAGTGGGAGGAAGCGACATCATCACCAGGGCTTGGGAGACCGCGGGTTCCGGAGAATCTGGGACCTCGTCAGCCGCACCAAGTACCGGCACCTCCGGAGCCAGCGGGGCCATGGTGGCTGACTCCACGCGGCGATGCTCCTCTTGGCCTTGCGAGGACGATCGGCCGGGGAGATGCGGGCGCTGTTGCCTCCTTTCTCCACGGAGGGCACGGCCGCTGCGTCTTCTTTCCTCTTCTTCACTGAAGATGTTGGCCTGATCAACCAAGGGCGAATATCAGGAAACGACGAGTACAAGCAAGGGCAAGGCGAAGCTTGAGACACTTACCGATCCACTGCGACGTATTCCACTGACTGCTTGACAAGCTTGAAGCCTGACAGCTTTGGGACCTGAGGAGCAGGCGTTCGGGCTCCGGCGGCACCAGGCGGAGCAGAGGCAGAGCCGGAGCTAGCCCCAGGAGGTGCCAGGGCGGAGGCGGCACCACGGGCTACCAGCGACGACCTACCCTTCGTCGGGATGAGGGGTTGCTCCCTGTCCCCTTGGAAGGTGTCGGCCTCGGCATCATCAGGAAGGGCGCGGAGAATCTCGGCCTTGCTCAGGGGGGAAGTCTCCCCCACCTCTTCCAGGGTCTTCTTCGAGACCTCCTCCTCTTCTCCCTCTCCGCGGGACTCGCCAGAAGACACCTCCACCGGTTTCTGCACCGTAGGAACTCCCGGAGGCGTTGGTGGCACCAGCCCGCGCGCATCGAAGGTCGGCCTAGAGGTGACAAATTCCTCCCGGTCCCTGCGTTGGAACAGGGGAACGAAAGCGCTAGGCGGGTACTCCTGGTTGTCCCCGACTATGAGGCGCAGGACGGCGTCCAATTCATCACCAGGCAGGTCCCCTGGCCTCAGGCGAGTCTTGTTCTCCTCTTCCTCAAGCTCCCAGAGGGCGCGCGCGCGCCTGGAGTGGGGCAACCCGCAGCGTCAGGAACTCCCTCAGGAGCATCGCCCCCGTTACCTTGGCCGCCCTCGCGATGCCCGGCCTCAGGTCGGTCATCATCTGCCCCAACACCAGCGATGCCTGCTCGTCGACAAGATCCGCCTTGGGCCATCCCCCGTTGGGAGGGGCGCTGCTGTTGGCAACGCCAGATGCGGGTCGGCGCGCTGAGCATCCATCATGACCCATTTGGATCGGATGTTGTCGGCCCTCTTCCCGGTGCTCGAGATCGAGTTGGCTTTGCCGCACGCAACGAAATTAGCACACCCGGAGGTGTGCTCGCCGCTGACGCGGAGGAAGAAGAAATGGCGAAGGAGCGCCATGGACGGCATAACGCCCAGGTACGCCTCGCAGTAGTAGGCGAAGATGGACAGGAGGAGGACAGAGTTGGGATGGAGATGCAACGCCTGCAGCCCATAGTGGTCGAGGACTTCATAAAAGAAATCAGAGAAGGGATGAACCAACCCGACGGCGACGCTGCTCGAGAAGAAGGGGAAGAAGGTGCTCCCCTCAGGCTCTGGCTCGTCGGACGCGAGCAGGAGCTCCGTCTTCCCCCACTCGCTGCTCTCGCCCGCTGTCAGCAGGCGCACGGAGGCGAGGCTCTTCTCCGTGATGGTGGGCGCCTCGAGGGCCGGCTCATACCAAGCCGGTGCTGAGGAAGTCTTGACCTTGCGCGGCGCCATGGGCGGCAGATGCAGAGCAAGGATGGAGCAGATCTGGAGATAGTGGCGGCAAGGAGCGAGAAAGGGGATCTGGAGCGAGTTAAGGAAGAGGCAATGAAGGAAAGAACTGCCCGCGCCAGCCTTTGTCAGGGCAAGCAGTTGCCGAGGTAGCGTGGGGAAGCGGAGACACCCACGTCCAATCAACCGCCACGCGTCGACCGAGGCCGCAGGCTTTTGGGGCCCGCGGTGCTCCGAACTTGACCCTTGGCTTCGCCGCGAAGCCAAGCCCGAGCGCACCTTGGGCCCGGGGCTACTATCGGCATTCTGGGAACGGGGGTCCCCAGACTTGCCTGCCTGCGGCCCACAGCGTGTCCAAGCAGCAGGCCGTACGGCCCATCTTTGTCAACAAGGCACCCAAGACCCTCGCGAGGGTCCAAGACTCGCGAGGCGGACGACGCAAGACCACCTCTGGAGTGGCCTAGCAAAGCAGGCTCACGAGGAGTGGAGATATCAAGGCGAGGCAAACCTCATGAGGCTTTCATGACGTGAGCCATGACGAACGGTACCAGGCGGGTGCCAGTGCGCGCAGCATCCCTATTTCCTCTTTGGTGCTTGGGAGGCCAGCGCAGGCGAAGAGTACCGAGGCATCAGGCAAAGGTTGCCATATTGGTGCAACGAGACCAAGACCGGGAGGACGGCAAGGCGGAGGTCATCGTGGAGCCCAAGACGGCGTCACCCCAGAGCTTTTCGCAGGCGAAGACCGCTTTTGTCAGGATAGCTTGTACTAGCTGTCCCCCTTCAAATTTGCCCGCCGTTGTTGGATCCCTTCCCGCTCGATATTTGGGAAGAGGACCAGGGCCTATATAAGTAGAGCTAGCCACCACAGTAGAGGCATCGAATCCTCAGGCCACAACTTCACAAGCACAAGAACACCTCAACCTCAGGAGGCTGTTCTTCCCTTGTACTGTTCATCATCAGCCCAAGAGGCAATCCACCACCACCACACTGGAGTAGGGTATTACACTACAACGGTGGCCCGAACCAGTATAAACCCCGTGTCTTTCTGTGTTGCAAGTTCGTCGAGTTCATCCGCGAGATCTTAGCGAGCTAGAGCGTAGATCGGTGGGAGGGAGAGACTTCGCGCGCACCCGAGTCTTTGAACCTTAAGGGTTTGCCGGAACCCCACATCCGACAACTGTGCAATGTCCTCAAAAAGCAGATTCTGAACCGAAACCCTAGGAAAGAGGGTGTTGGGTTCGTGAGGAAAATGAATGTTGATGGCTCCTACTAGAAGCCTGAGCAGTACCCCAAAACCACATGGGTTGCTGCAAAGGGACCTTTAGTGGATCCATCCACCTTATCTGGCTTCACTTGTGCTAACCCCATTATCATTGATGAATCCTTTGATGCAAACTATAAACTGTTTAAGAATCAGAATGGTGAAGTGTTTGCCAGGTATATTGGTACTAAGTGCAGGAATGGACCACCTATGAAGAAGATCTGGGTTCCCAAAAGTTGTCTTGAGAATCTTCCTGTGAATGTCATCATGACACCACCTGGGAAGAAGACAAATCCCAGACTAAAGGCTTCATATGGTCCAAAGGCTTCATACAGACAGAGGACTCACCTGAGTCACCCTAACGCCAATGTTTTGCAGGGAAACCATACTCAGACTTATGAATATGAGCGTGTTTCTTCAAACCGCTATGTTCATAAAACTAAGAACTATTCTGCTTATTCATATGAGTACTATTCACCTCCTGCAAGGCTATTTGCTAGGGCTTCAAAGCCGAAGCTCTCAGATGCTGCACTTAGACTCATTGCTTCTAAGCCACCCCTGAAAATGTGGGTGGTTAAGAAGAATTAACTTTCTTTTGCAGGGAAAGGTCTCCAGCCGGAAATCAAAGGCGTCTGATGCTATTGCTGGGGACCTAAAACATCTTGTAGGGCGCAAGATCAAATGCCCAAATGGTCTTACTATATATTTTGCTCCTGAATCGCTTGCCAATCATCCTATCAGTCCTAATCTTGATCTGAGCTTTGATAATCCTCTTGTGTGTCAAGTGTTTATGCTTCACAATACTCTTGGTGAAGCCTATCCCCCTAATTGTACTGTAGGGTATGACACCTCATGCTTCAGAATGGATTATGGACAGCGGATGCACTAATCATATGACTGGTGATTGAAGTCTTCTCATGGACTCAACCTTACGTCCATATGACAAGAGTCACATCACATTTGCTGACACTGGTAAAAGCAAGGTATTGGGTCTAGGTAGAGTTGCAATCTCAAAGGATCAGCACATGGATAAAGTGATGCTTGTTGAATCCCTTGGTTTCAACTTAATGTCTGTCTCAATGCTTTGTGACTTGAACATGATTGTGATATTTGGAAAATATCATTGCCTTGTTTTAATGGAATCTGACAAGTCTCTAGTCTTTGAAGGGTACCAGAAAGATGATCTGTACATGGTAGATTTCTTAGCAGGAACACAGCTTGCAGTATGTCTTCTTGCAAAAGCTTCAGAGTGCTGGCTCTAGCATCGGAGGCTAGGGCATGCTGGCATGAGGAACTTACACACTCTTGCAAAGAAGAAGCATGTCATAGGCATCGAGGGCGTCAAGTTCAAGAAGGATCACTTGTGTGGTGCCTGCGAAGCTGGAAAGATGACTAGGGCCAAGCATCCCTCGAAGACAATCATGACGACATCTCAACCCTTCGAGCTGCTACACATGGACTTATTTGTCCCTACTCACTACTCTACTCTCACTACTACTGCTTGTCTCTATGGCTTCGTCATTGTTGATGATTATCCAAGATATACGTGGGTGCACATAATTCTCTACAAGACTGAAGTGGAGGACGTCTTCAGACGCTTCGCCAACCGTGCCATGAACAACTATGGCGTCAAGATCAAGCATATCAGGAGTGACAATGGCACTGAGTTCAAGAACACTGACCTCGACCTTTACTTGGATACATTAGGCATCACTCATGAGTTCTCTGCTCCGTACACAGCTCAGCAGAATGGCATCGTGGAGCGCAAGAACAGAACGCTCATTGAGATGGCACGGACAATGCTTGATGAATACAAGACTCCAAGAAAGTTCTGGCCTGGAGCTATTGATACTGCATGTCATGTCATCAACCGTGTCTATCTTCACAAGCTTCTGAAGAAAACATCCTATGAATCCTCACTGGTAAGAAGCCAAATGTCAGTTACTTTAGAGTATTTGGTGCTAGGTGCTGGATCAAGGATCCACATCACACTTCAAAATTTGCACCGAAAGCACATGAAGGTTTTATGCTCAGTTATAGAAAGGATTCGCACTCCTACAGTGTCTTCAACCTCTTTCACTATAAAGTGGTTGAAAATGTGGATGTGCGGTTCGATGAGACTAACGGCTCGCAAAGGGAGCACCTGCCAAATGTGCTAGACGGAGTTCCACCTAGTGAATCCATCGAGCTCATGGGAACTGGAGAAATCATATCGTCTGAAGCACAGCCTGAAGAGGAACTTATCATTTCTGCACCTAATCAACCAGAAGACAATGCTCAGCCCGAAGACAATCCTCCCAACGATGACAATGATCAGCAAGAGCAAAATCTTCGTCCAGTTCATCCTCGTGTTGCAAATGAAGTACAGTTTGAGAAGATAATTGATAGCATCAATGCACCTGGTCCACTCACTCATTCAAGAGCAACACAGCTAGCAAATTTCTGTGGGCACTTTGCTTTTGTCTCAATATCTGAACCCAAGAAAGTTGTTGAAGCCTTCATGGAACCTGAATGGATTCAAGCTATACAAGAAGAGCTTCAACAGTTCAAACTGAACAATGTCTGGGAACTTGTCAAGCGTCCTGACCCCCGCAAGCACAACATAATAGGCACAAAATGGATATATCGCAACAAACAAGATGAGCATGGTCAAGTTGTCAGAAACAAGGCTCGTCTCGTTGCTCAAGGATACACTCTAGTTGAAGGGATTGATTTCGATGAAACATTTGCTCATGTGGCTAGGCTTGAAGCTATACGCATATTGCTAGCCTATGCAAATCATCACAACATCCTGCTGTATCAAATGGACGTGAAGAGTGCATTTCTTAACGGAAAGATTGAAGAAGAAGTGTATGTTGCACAACCTCCTGGCTTTGAAGATCCAAAACATCCTGATATGGTGTACAAGCTAAACAAGGCTCTGTATGGCCTCAAACAAGCCCCTCGCGCTTGGTATGATACACTCAAAGACTTCCTGAAGAGCAAAGGCTTCAAACCTGGTTCCCTGGATCCCACACTCTTCATGAAGACATATGATGGTGAACTGTTTGTGTGCCCAATATACGTGGATGACATTATCTTCGGCTGCACCAACCAGAAATACAGTGATGAATTTGGACACATGATGCAAGAGCAATATCAGATGTCCATGATGGGTGAGCTGAAGTTCTTCCTTGGTCTTCAAATTCGTCAGCAAAGCAATGTCATCTTCATATCTCAAGAGAAATACCTCAAAGATTGCTTGAAGAAGTTTGCAATGCAAGACTGCAAAGGTTACACGACGCCAATGCCAACCAAGAGTCATCTGGGTCCTGACGCCAGGTAAAGAGTTCGATCAAAAGGTATACCACTCCATGATTGGTTCTTTACTTTATTTATGTGCATCTAGGCCAGATATTATGCTTAGTGTTTGCATGTGTGCTCGATTCCAAGCGGCACCAAAGGAATCGCATCACTTAGCTGTGAAGTGAATTCTTCGATATTTGCCTTACACCCCAACATTAGGATTATGGTATCCAAAGGGCTCAGAGTTTGATCTAGTTGGATTCTCGGATGTTGATTATGCTGGTGACAAGGTGGATCGCAAGTCTACATCAGGCACATGTCACTTTCTGGGACGATCACTTGTCTGTTGGTCTTCAAAGAAGTAGAACTGTGTATCACTCTCCACTGCTAAATCTGAATATATTGCTGCTGGATCTTGCTGCGCTCAGCTTCTATGGATGAAGCAAACACTCAAGGACTATGGCATCCATCTGAAACAAGTACCACGCTACTGCGACAACGAAAGCGCCATCAAGATTGCGAACAACCCAGTTTAGCACTCGAAGACAAAGCACATTGAAATTCGTCATCACTTTCTCAGAGATCATGTCATGAAGGAAGATATTGATACCATACACGTCAACACTGAAGAGCAACTGGCAGATATCTTCACAAAGCCCTTGGATGAGAAAAGCTTTTGCAATTGCGGTGTGAGCTAAATATCTTGGAATCCTCAAATGTCCTGTGATCAGGCACACATCCTAACACTTATGCATGTTGATGACTTAGATGTGCAACACAAGAAGTAAAGTATATCTTCAATCAATGAAGACTTACACTCTAAGTGTGAATACATTAACGCGGAATTTGACTTCGGAGCACCACGATAATTGTGCGCCGTGTCTGGGTCTAATACTTCCTATACGGTGGGTAACGCCACCACCAAATTCTTCTGTTTGAAGTGTTTTGCTCATGGCATTACATTTGCTATGTCTTCGCATTTGGTTTGTCTTCAATTTCAACATGTCTTCATGATTATCTTCACTATGTTGATTTGGTTGTATTCTGATATATACACATACTAGTGTTCTGTCCTCTACATCATTCACTTATAGCTATGTCTTCTCGTTTGAATCTTTTGAACTAAGTGAATGTGATCGGACCCTAACCTCTCTATGCTTTCTACCTCAAACTCTATCTATCCAAATCATATGCATTCTGTTGAAACTGTCAAATGTCTTCTCTGCGTCCTTGTCAGCAGAAGATACAGAGACAAACATTAAATCTGTTTTAAATGCTCAATTCTTATTGCCTGAAACCCAGAGAAGCCGGAACGACCATCTGACAAACCAGGCGGGCGTGGGAACGTGGGACAACTCCATATGTGTTGCATGTTCGCCACGTGTCCCTCGGATGTGAACCGCCAGGGGCACCTGCGTAATTGCCCTGTGCCGTCCCTTTCCCTATAAATGCACATCCAATCGCAGTCAAAATCTTTCTTCCACCTCCCCACCTCGACAAACCCTAGCGCCACCGCTAGCTCTCGACGACGCCGGCGACGAAGCACTTATCTGCCGCCACCTCTCTGACGCCGTCTTCACGCCGGCCACGGACATCGTCTTCTCCGCCGCCGCCATAGGTGTCCTCCGTCACCAAGTTAGGGCACGGAAGATCGAACTGCTCGGCCTCATCTTCTACTCCGTCTAACAGTTAATCGTGTGGTAAATTCAAACCCTCTTTTTACCATCTTTTTGATCCTATAGATTCATCCTTTTCTACCAAAAGTGGTTTACGCCTCCACAAATTTGGATCTATCCTGTCTGCATCTCATATGATGCCTAGTATATTCACTTATGCTTCACACGTAGTTAGATTCCACACTTGTACTTATTCTTGGATTCATACAAATCTGGAACCAACTCTCAACACATATAAGTGAATGTCTTCGCGCTATGAGGTCAATGTCTTCTAAACTGATTTATCTTCAAAATATTCTGAGAATGCATATGATCTCTTCCCCTTCCCTCGCATCTCTAATGCTGTCACAGGTACATGTCCGTGGGAGAATCCCTTGGTTCTCATCGTCTGCATTCAATTGCAGAATTCTTACAGCATCACATCAACTCTCCCGAAGCCAGTTCCTGTCTGACCAGCAGACGGAAGCCTTTGACAGTGTTGAAGCCATTCAGTCTGAGCTTCATGGCAACAGAGAAATCGGTCAGGAAGGGCGGCAGACAGCACCGTGGAAACACAGCTAAGGACCTGCCACCAGATCTCTATGAACTATACAAGTCAGATCCTGAAGAGACCTATGGTGAACGCAAGAATTGGATCCAATGGATTCGAAGACATTGGGCAGAGGAATGGTTCAAGTACAAATTTGTCATTGACGAATATGCTGAAAAGAATGCCATCAAGGGCCCCTGGGGAGATATTGTATACAAAGGTGTCGGGGATATACCCCACGGTATGACCCGGCCGGAGTTGTAAACCGGCTGGGACTTGGTAAACCGGCGAACAGTTAAGGCGGACAGTTAAGACAGGCAGTTAAGACAGATGGCTAAGACAGACGGTAAACCGGCTGGTGGTAAACCGGCAGACCATCATAAACCGGCAGACCATCATAAACCGACAGACTATCATAAACCGGCAAACAGTGATAACTAGGTTGCCAGGGGTTATGAAGCCTGAGACGTTATGAAGACCGAGACGTTATGAAGCCCAAGATGTTAAGAAGCCCATAAAGAGAAGTAGGAATAGTTAAGTCTTAAGTCCGAGTTGGACTCTACATGTAACCCGCCCCTTCAACTTATGTAAGGAGGGGCAGGGCTCCCCAAAGAGGGACAAGCAAGAAGAAAACAACTTTGGGCTAGACATAACTGTGAGAGCCAGTATACGGCGACTCCCTCGTGATGATAATAAGAGCTAGCCTCAAACAGCATGTAGGGTTGTTACCAGATGATGTTTCCCGGGGCCCGAAGCTGTCTAAATCCCTGTCTTGTGTTGCGTCTCTCGATTCCGCTCAACCCCTCTCAAGCTACCACATAGATGCGTTGGCCTCACGACTAAGTCCTCACACTAGGACATCTGCCGTGACAATTCCACGACAGTTGGCGCCCACCGTGGGGCCTGCGCACGATGGTGTTGAGTACTTGGAGGGAGCTCTTAAAGGAATCGAGAAGTTCGCAAGTGTCTGGATGAAGAAGTTTGTAAAGCTCTGGCATGAACGATCACACATGATAATCCGGCTTGGAAAGATCTTGAGCAGAGCCGTCGCCAGGGTTAGTACAATTTGCTAGTCAGTTTTGGATCTGATAGTACAATATTGGAGTTCAAGATAAGTCACTGCCACTCGTTTGAACAAGCGGACCGATCACAAGTCGCCAAGAACGTTGTTTTCCGTCGCTGTTTGTTTTCCCGGCGCGTCGAGTCCGGATACGTAACTCGCCGAAGCCACCATGGATAGTCCCTATTTCGTCAAAGTGCAGGTTGACCGAGTCAGATGAGAATACCAATTGTGCAAACACAGGACAAGTCGGAACCGGGCTATCAAATTGTGAATCGGACATCAGTCAAGATTACAGCTATCGCAGTCTGTACATGGAGACAATAAACAAAACATTGGTCTTGCAGCGCTCAAGTGGACAAATTGATCAGGGTCACATCTGACCGAAAAGTTGCTGCAGCTTTTGATGGACTTCTAGACGTGTTAAGGAAAGTACTACTGAATAAAAGGGGTTGGATTACCAAAACCAAGATAGACTCGGACGGGTATAAATAGCTCAATTAGGATGAATATCACTTTGACTCAAAAATGGATTTAACGAAAAGGCAGGGAGTCAACGCCGAGCCGTGCCTGGCATCGCCTCTAAACCGGCCCTGCTGCATTGTATTTCTCCAACCCCCTCCGCAAACCGCCAGTCGAGTTGTCCTCGCCTCCTGCTGAATCCGCTGCTCCCCTAAGTCGTTTTTGAGACGCCCTGCTGCTTCTGCCGCCGCACGCCCGGGTGCGCCGCTCCAACCTATCTCTGACGTCGGGTCAATGGCCGCTTCGCGCCCATCCGAGCTGCTGCACACCGCCTCTGCCACGCAAGCCTCTCACGCCTCCACCGTCGCTGGTTCACGCTTGCAAACCGCCATGACTCCGCCCGGTCGCCTCAACTACGATGAACCGCCCCGTCTTACTACAGCGGGAGAGCCGTCACCGGCATCGATTACAATGGGAGAGCCGCCGAGGCCATGACCCGCCGCCGGTCCACCCCTCAGCTCCGGGTTAAAGCTTCACCTCGGGCGGCCGCAGGCCGGCCTAGCCGCTTCAGCTGCTGCCTCGGACCGCCCACACCGGACCCGGACTGCGACACCTGCCGGCTGTAAACCGCCGCCACAAATTCAACCCGCCGGACCTCCGCCCTGACCCATACCACAGCGCCTCAAGCTGTCCTGCCTCGTGGTCGTCTCTGACAAGGCCCAGCCGTGCCACTGCTCTTACCACCTCCGCTCCGACCGGAGTCCGTTCGCCGCAAACCAGCCCTGAAGCGCCCTTGCCGGCTCCGTCTCCCCCTTCGGCCGGCCTGCCTTCGGCCGTCTATGACCTGGTCCAGCTCATCGCTGCACGAAGCTACGCCCCCGTGTCTCCGCTCCGGTTTACACGGTGCCGCCCCGCTCTGCATCATCCGCCCGCGGCCTGGCTCCTGCGTCGCCCCGGCCGCCTTGCCGATCAGCCCCGTCTGTGAGCCGACCTGGAACGGGCTCTTACGGTTTCACCAGCGCCGCTTCGTCACTCCCGCCGTGGTTCAGCATGCTGAGCTGACCCAGCATCGCCACACCTCTGCTCCAAACCACAACCCGGATTCGCCTATCGACAACCCGGATTCGCCTTAACGTCGCCCGCATCAACTCCAAAGCGCTACCTCGGGTCGTCGAGGCCTGCCTACCTCGCGCCCCGCACCGGTCCTGCTCTAAGCCTCTGTCGCCGCAGTCTCGGGCTGACCATGCATCTTCCGCCGCGGTCCTCTTCCTCCTCCGAGCTCAACCCAGACTACCGTGAGCCGCCCTGTATCTGCTCCAGTTCTTCTGTATCTCTCTACAAACCGGCCGGCTGCCGTGGATGGATCTGCCATGTCACTTCTCCCGCGTGTGACTCGCCACTGTTGGTCATGGCTCGTGTTAAGCCGCCGCGCTCACCTGCAGACGCCCGAGGCAGTGCCTCCTCGCTCTGCTGCCTCCCTGAAGCGCCGTAACCCACCACGGATAAACCGTCGTTCCCTGAACCACCCTGAATCTGCCTCACAGCCACGCCGGTTCACTGCTCCCGCTTAGCTGTTGTGGACTGCTTCAACGTTACCGTCACTGGCCCCGGCTTACACCAAAAATGCTTCTTGGGCTGAGTCACCTGCAATTCTCCCGTCGGCCTCGCCCTCACCGAGTCGCCGGCCCTGCCGCTGCTTCCGAGTCGTCATCACCGGAGCATGCTTTGATCCGCCTTGTTTCTGAGTTGTACTCGCGCCGGATTGCCCCGACGTCTCCGCCTCCGGCCTCAAGTCGCTCTTCAGTGCGTGGCCACCCGCGAGCCGTTGCCACTCTGAGTCGCCGCTACGGTCTCCCCGCGCAGGCGTCGCTTCACCTCCAAGTTTCCTCGCCGGTTTGCCTCGTTGTAGTTGCTGCTACTATCTCCTCCACATGAAGACCAAAGTCCCTTTTGCTCCTTGCATGTTGAAGCAGATAAAACAAAGAAACAGTCGGCGACCTCTCTTTGCTCGCGCAGAACCCGTGGTCAGCTAGAAGATAACAACAGTACTAGTACATGCATGCTCTCAGAGATTTGATGTACAGATCAATGTTACTTACATAAGAGATCAAGGATTACTAACGATTCATCATCACATCAAGACAAAAGAAGAAAAAAGGCAATTTGAGTTGCTGGTTTGTATGGAGACCTCACGTCAAAAAAAGGAGAGCAGCGCGGCGCGCAGAGGCTGCAGGCGTTTTGGGCGCTCCACTCACGAGGCCGGGGTTTGTACGCTGCTGTTAAAGAGCAGTACGTGCACACGCTGGCATTTCAATCAGGTCCTCCATGAGAGATTAAGACAAGAGGAGAAGGTCACTTGGAGACATCAGACATTTGATATGTTTTGATCCCAGTATCCACGTTCATCCGACAAATAAAAATCAGGTGACATCCATCTAAATTTATTTATTAGCGCATATTGTTTTTGTCAAAGAACAATTACTTTGATTTGTATATTTTTGTATACAGGATAATTATTCACTACAAATGTGATTTATACCACGGTATGGAGCACGGGCTGATAATGTTCCGCCCGGTGATAGTCCGTGACATATTACCCGTTCAATGGACGTGCTTAAAGCCACCGCCTCTGCGGACCCGGTCTACATCGACTTGCCGGGATCGCTTTTTCTCGCTGTTCAATGGACGTGCTTAAAGCCTCCGCCTCTGCGGACCCGGTCTACATCGACTTGCCGGGATTGCTTTTTCTCGCTGTTCAATGGACGTGCACAAAGCCGCCGCCTCTGCGGACCCGGTCTACATTAACTTGCCCGTCCGCACCGGCTTACAATGCCGCGGCCGACTCATCTGTCCGAGCTGCCTCTGATACTACGGTCGTCTTTGCTGCCCGTCTCTCGTGGCCTGGTCTACATCAACATACCGGGCCGCACCTGTCTGCATGAGCTGTTTATTGAGTATGAGCAAGTCACAGCTTGGGTAGCCCGGTTTTCTTTCAAACAAAATGGAGGCAAATTATCATATACTATCAACCGTCGTCTACACTGGGTGGCCCAATGGGCAGGCACACAAGTCGCCGCCATTACAGTTCAATTAACTTCAAATAGCCAGTTGGAATTGCTGACATGGCTCGTACGAGATCATTTATAACCCGCCGCAGTCAACTCAACCTTCTGCGGATTTACATCTGCTATGGTCAAGTACGGAGAATCTCAAGACAACTCCTTGAGTCATCTTAAGACTCGGGGGCTTCGATGATATGACTCAGCAAGTCTTGCCAGTTTTAGCAAATTCAAGTGCCCCAGGACGTTGAAGAGAAAGATAACTCGGTCTCGGAGGCTACTGTTATATTGATAAAAATTTAAAGGCCGTCAGAAATATTCCGGTTCACAATGATGTTTTCGGTTTATGGTCCGGTTTAAGGGAAATCCCATCTCCCACATAGCCCTGAAGCCCTTAGTATCTGGGTCAAATCCGGTTTAAGAGGAAACTATCTCTTGCAAAGCTCTGACGCTCTCAATATTCAGTCCAAAATCCCGGTTCAAGAAGAATTTATCTCTTGCAAAAAGTTAAAGGTTGCCGAAGAGGACATGTTGCCATGATGCGCGGTTCAAACATGGGTATTCCGCCTTATTGTCTTATCATATTGTTGATCACATGGGGGTTTTTGTTCATAAAGCGGCGTCCGGTTTACCCCTTGATTCAGCTTATCAAAGCTTTATACAACATCACTTGGGGGCTTGGTCGTATCCGAACTATAGCTACACCTCTTGATCGGCGCAATGCCACAACATCACTTGGGGGCTTGGTCGTATCCGAACCATAGTCACACCTCTTGATCGGCTCAAAGCCAAATCAATCCGGGGCCAAAGAGAGTGTTGCAAAACAACAACTCAAACATAGGCACCCGCTGAGCACAGCTTAAAATGTTACTTGGGGATTCTTTGCTGTCGAAATGAACAAAGAATCTACACTTGTAATAGGCTATCAAGCCATGGCTTGGAAGCCTGTTGTATACACCTAAAACCCCGGGTTAGCCTGCCTGTTTAAGTAAGTCACTCCGCCCAGGTAAACCTGGTATGACCCTTCGAACTTTGACAAGTTACTCTAAAATAAAGACCCTGAACTTGTCAAGTTAAAACGATGATTGGTTAAGGATTGAGGACCATCTTAAAAGGCTTTGTGAAATTGTTTAACTCAGTGGCCTGGCAGCCCATGAAAAGCCTCGAATTTGGGGCCTGGCAGCCCGTGAAAAGCCTCGACTACAAGGGTTTTTATTCGCCTTTTTGCTAAGTTTTCTCTCTTTTGACAAGATTTGTGATGTTTTTAAACCGGCATTTATTAACCCGACTTGGCTTTCAACTATAAGTTGTCAGTACATGATCAAGTTATAATCCGGCGCTTATTAACCTGGTCTGGTTTCGACTATAAGTCGCCAGTATATATTTGGATTGCGCCATTGGAATCATGCGCTCATAAATCATTGGATTATATTATTCAAATCTTCAAATAGCCAACATGGCTGGATTTTATTATCAGTAACTAGTATTATGATTAAGGTTTTCAAAGTCACTTTAGCGCAATGACTATTATATTATCAATGGATATGATTTATTTTACAGTTGAAGGAATAGTCCCAAGTCGCTGCAGGCTTATGACCCGGCACTTGGGGGCTACATTATTTAACTTAAGATTATGTCAAATATGCAAGTCTCATGTCGCTGCAAGCATGCACCATGACACTTGGGGGCTAATGCAAAGTCATTTTTATTAGTCTTATTGAAGACCTGACTCATCACATCATAATGAGCCGGCCCTTGGGGGCTACCAATTGCTCCTGTCAACAATTCAAGGTACACAAATTTTCATCTATTATTGAAGGATCCGCTGCTCAGTTGGTAAAGCACAAAGCTCTCAACCTTGTGGACCTGGGTTCAAGCCCCATGATGGGAGTTACAGCATATAATGTTATTCTCAATGAAGTATATATAAAGTCCCAGCTCAATATTATCTTACTGAGCCGGCCCTTGGGGGCTACATATCACTGCTCAAATCTACATGATTATATTTACAAAGTACCTGCTCATTATTGCATAATGACCAGGCCCTTGGGGGCTACACTGGTTGAAGTTTTTATGAGCATAAGGCAATTTCAAGTCCCAGGTTGCTGCAAGCAAGACAACCCGACATTTGGGGGCCACATATATGGAGTATTCAGTTTTTACTAGTGACTGAGATGAACATGGATTTCTTCAAAGTGGCAGTAATTATATGGAAACAAGTCTCAAATCATCACTTTGTTCTGTTCAAGACTTGGGGGTTACAGAAGAAGGAAATAACAAGGACTTAAGGATGATCAGATGCCGGTTTACAAGAATATTTAACCCGGAGTGCAACCTATCAAATTTGTTCTTGTGATTATGTTGCAGGATCAGTTTAACATGGATAAATCCAAATTAAACTGGGGGCTAATGTCGGGGATATACCCCACGGCATGACCCGGCCGGAGTTGTAAACCGGCTAGGACTTGGTAAACCGGCGAACAGTTAAGGCGGACAGTTAAGACAGACAGTTAAGACAGATGGCTAAGACAGACGGTAAACCGGCTGGTCGTAAACCGGCAGACCATCATAAACCGGCAGACCATCATAAACCGGCAGACCATCATAAACTGGCAGACTATCATAAACCGGCAAACAGTGATAACTGGGTTGCCAGGGGTTATGAAGCCTGAGACGTTATGAAGCCCGAGACGTTATGAAGCCCAAGATGTTAAGAAGCCCATAAAGAGAAGTCAGAATAGTTAAGTCTTAAATCCGAGTTGGACTCTACATGTAACCCGCCCCTTCAACTTATATAAGGAGGGGCAGGGCTCCCCAAAGAGGGACAAGCAAGAAGAAAAAAACTTTGGGCTAGACATAACTGGGAGAGCCGGTTTACGGTGACTCCCTCGTGATGATAATAAGAGCTAGCCTCAAACAGCATGTAGGTTGTTACCGGATGATGTTTCCCGGGGCCCGAAGCTGTCTAAATCCCTGTCTTGTGTTGCATCTCTCGATTCCGCTCAACCCCTCTCAAGCTACCACATAGATGTGTTGGCCTCACGACTAAGTCCTCACACTAGGACATCTGCCGTGACAATTCCACGACAAAAGGTCTTCAGCCCAAGTCCAAGTCCGAAGCCATAGCTCAAGGCTTCTACCCTTGCATGGTCCGCGGACCTCAGCCTGCTAATGCAGATCCATCGAGTCTGCTATGGTGTCGTGAAGACAATCTGTTCAAGCGCAACTATCAATTTGCCAAGAACTCGGCCAAAGAGAACAAGAAGTTGCGGAGATTAGACTTCAACCCAGGCCCCTCTGCTCCTCATGCCGATGGCACACGCGAAGCTGAACCCAATCTTGTTGGGCCCTTCTACAACCTAGAGGGTCTCATCACTCACATTATGGTTCAAGGGACTGCCGTGGATCATTCTGCAGATGACGTTGATTCTGACGAAGCGCCCGCACCACCGAAGCCAAAGAAGCTGAAGAAACCCAAGGCTTTGAAACCTTCCACTGCACCAAGTGCTTCGCGAGCGAAGCCTCTGGCCATTGCTCCTCCTGCACCAAGTGTGCAGTCTGAAGATCTCTCACGCATCTCCAAGTCTGAGAAAAAGAAGAAGAAGCCCATGCACACCACTGGCCCAGCTCTGACCCCTGCTGCTGTTCTGAGGAATGAAAACGACGCCATTGATCTGTCAAGTGACGACGATCTTGCTGATGACGCTCTTGAGCAGCTGATAAAGAGCAAGCAAGAGGCGGAAATCTTCAATGATTTGCCTCTCTTTGACGTGGAAGTATTGAACAACTTCATTGATGAGTGGTCTGACACCCCCAATCTCAGATTTGACGATCTGCAACTTCCCATTGGCCTAAGCGTCTCCTTCCATGGCGCCATTGCTCCTGAGCTGGCTCTTGCTCAGAAAATTGTTGAGCTGAAGCACAAGATCGATTATGAAAAGGCTCAGTTCAAGAAGCACATGGCCAAGCTCAGCGTGGCAGATGTCCAAAACTTCAAGGTCATGCTGCATGAGCTCAAGGAAGCGTTTCACAAGAAACGTGATGAAGCCAAAGGTTCTCGTGAGCGCATGAAGCATCTGGCTGCAAAGTGTGTTCAAGCCTACAATGAGGCTGAGAAGCGCAAGGCACTTGGGCGTCCTGGCATCGACCCCAAGATGGCTGCCAAGAAAAAGAAGCCTACTGTGGACCAAACTGAACCATCCATGCGGGAAGAACCTCGCATTGTCTTCCCAGCCAGTATGACAGGCGTGAAGCCTAAGGTCCCCACAGTGGCTTCAGAGCTTCAGAAGACAAGGGCAGCTGAAGCCAAAGCTAGAAAGCGCAAGACCAAGAACACCACTGATGATGCTCCACCCACCAAGAAGCGCAAGACCAAGAAGAGAGATCGGGCTGCTCCCACAGAGCCCCTTGTTGTCGAGCCAATTTCTGTTGCTCGTCCTGAATCTGCACAACAAGAACGTCGAATGATAGTTCATGAGCTTACTTCCACAGAGGCTCCTGAAGCTGAAGACATTCCAGCTGTTGACCCCACCGCAGCTGAAGACATTGGTCATCAGGACCATGTTGAAGATGATGAAGTCCTTCCTCAGATCGAGCACAATGTGGTATCATCGCCTATTCTTACAAACAGCAAACTCATCAGCATTTGTCGTCCTTTGACGCCAATTGCTCAGGATGACTGATGGGCTGATCACCCTCAAGACTCCCCCCGTCAATCAGAAACACCAGTTACTCCCCCAACTCAAGTCACCACTCCGGTGCTTGAAGATGAAGACTTTGTGGTCCAGACAACTCCATCTCCACAAGCGTCGCCAGCATTCCGCAGGCTTCGCAGAGGACCAAGGCCACAAGTCAATCTGTCAAGTGTTCCAGAAGGAGAAGAGCACCAATCAGTATCTCGCCAAGTATTTCCCGAAGCCTCTCCAACTGTGAACAACCATGAGTCTGAAGCCAAAGTGGGTGAAGATATTCTGGCTGCATCAGCCGATGACCAAGAAGAACCAAGAGAAGAAGAAGAACGTGTTGCTACACCCCAACCAACCAAGTTGTTCTCGAGGAGAACGTGTCCGACCCTCCAGCTCATCCAGTGGAGGTTAACAATACTGAGGCGACCACCAACACCAACACTGAAGCCAATGACGTTGTCATGGCTGAAGCTAATGTGGCACCTGAAGTAAATGTGGTGCCCGAAGTGATAGCACCTGAAGTCAATGCTGCACCGGATGCAAATCTGCAGCCTGAAGTCACTACCACTGCCACTGCTCCTGTACCACCTCCCAGGCCACACACTATCGAGCAAGCATACAATTATGGTCGGCTGGTCACTGTCAGATGGCCCATTTTGGTTCCTCCTCCTACTGCTGGTCCGCAATTTGACTATCATGTCGAGCACAGGCCTCAGGTCCAGAAGCCAGAGCCAAGACTGCTCAGGTTTCCAGGTACTGCCACTTCACCAGGGTCCTTCAATGCAAATGGCTTCATTGCGCACAACACTTTCTTTGATAGCGCCAAGAACCCCTATTCAAGGCCAAGGATTTCATCTGATCGGTTCTGGAGCTATCAGCAGCGCAGCTACTACTCATGTGTTCTCTATGATCAAGGGTCCATCTTTCCTCATATGCGTCTTGACTGCGAAGCCATTGCTGGATTGCCATGCCTTGAGGAAGCCCTTGACTGCTTCCGTGACGCTGGATTGCTGAATTTTGTGACTGATAAGGAGCATTGGAATGAAGAGCTTCTGCTGCAATTCTATGCCACCCTCCACATTCGCGGCTACAATAGGGATCTGAAGACATGGGTCCTTGAGTGGATGACAGGCAACGTACACCATGAAGCTAAAGCTCTTGACATTATTGAGCTCACTGGTCTGCCCACTCCAGGTGAACTATATGAACCTGGTTGTCAGCATCACCGCAATGCATTGGAGAGTATCTTTCAGAAGCCAGAGCCCAACATGAGCCAAATGCTTAGCATGATGAAGCCTCTGCCACATGACGCTGATTACCCAAAGGAGTTCTTTGTTGAAGACCTAGAGTATCTGCCCCGCACTATTTATCATATCATCAGGCGAACTCTATGGCCTGTCAAAGGACATTCTTCAGCAGCGAAACTTGAAGGAGCAATGAAGACTTTGGTCTTTTATATCTTCAACGGCATCAACTTCAATGCTCAAGACTTCTTTATCAGGCAATTGGCTGCATCTGGCTCTGATCTCTTTCGACTGAAATTCTACGCTCCATGGGTTATGCGCCTCATCAAGCTTCACTCTGCCGTCAACTATCAACATCTGCTCGAAACCATCTGATATTTTTGCCAGAGGTTGATATGTCAGTGGAAGCCATATACCCAGAGCCTGCCAAGGAGCCCATTTATCTTCACAACGCTGATCACCAAAGCTTCACGCAACCCATTGAAGGAGTCCAGGCAGTCACCCGTGTTTATCCGTTGGCTGGCAACACACGCTTACCTCACCGTGCTCAAACTGAAGCCACTGAAAGCACTATTGCTCAAAGGCCTCGGAAGTGATTTCGTGTTCTCAATGACCGAGAGCTTCTCGTTGCTCTGCATCAGAAACAGGATAAGCATCACTACTGGCTAAAGCGTCAGATGCAAAGCCTCTTGGTGGACGTCAATCGCATTCGCAATCTTGCCACCAAGAATGCCTTTGTCACACATGAAACCTGTCGGAGGTCATGGAAGAGTTTGACATTGCTGAGTGCTGAAGCAGATCTTCAAGACGATGGCTTCACTAAAAGATTCAAGTTTGACTCCACTCCTCCAAGGAATGCTGTCTTGCGACAAACTCTGTCTCTTGAAGACTCTGGTTATTCCTCCTCAGCTGCAACGGTGAATGCCCGAGTAATAGATGACCAAGATCATGCTACCTCACCACCTCCAACTTCAGCGCGTATCGACACTGCACCGCCAAACCCTGACGCCGACCCTGCATCTTCTCCTACTCCTTCTGGGAACGAGTAGAGGCTCTATGTCTTCAAACCTTTTTGGTCCTTACTGACAAAAGGGGGAGAAGCATATGAGTTGATAGTCTTCAAGCGGGTCCATATGGGCAGTTGCTTTATATTTTGCCTAGTGTTTACAACTCTCGCTTTTGATACATTTGGTTCTTTGAGTTGTAACACTTAAACTTGATGGCTGTCTGCTACTTGTTTGCTATTCTGTGATGCGATGATAAATTCCGCATGTGCGATGATAAATCCCGTACGAAGTCATATTGCAGACGTCCATTTTTCATTATGCATGTCATTATCTTCGTTATATCAAATCATGCATGATGAATTGTCTTCATGAGTTGAAGAGGATCTCCAGAAGTACAACCTGCCATGTGCATTTGCATTCCAAAAGCAAATTACTTATATGCACATCTTCAGGGGGAGCCTTTTGCTACTTATGAAGACAATACCTAAATCCTTTACAATTTCACATACTTTTATCCCCGTTGAAAACTTCAAACAGTTTGTCATCAATCACCAAAAAGGGGGAGATTGTAAGTGCATCTAGTGCCACCCCTAGTTGGTTTTGGAGTATTGACGACAAACCTGGTTGAGGGACTAATGTGTTTGTGAGAATTGCAGGATAACACAGGTAGTAGTCCCTCATTGATTTGGGTTACCTACCGGAGATGACCCCTAAAAATGTATGAAGACATTGAAGACAAAGGTGGTATGTGAAGATATTCACATTGAAGACTATGACAAGAGAAGACATCACGTGAAGACTATGGAGCGAGAAGACATAGTTGTTTTGTTGTTTCCTTTTCTTCTTTGGTTAGTCATAGGAACCACCGTACTATTAAGTGGGGTCCCAGTGAACAAAGTCAGAGTGACTGAAGTGATGCTCAACGAAATCCTAGGTCTTCGAGCGAAGACAATGAGAGCAAATCTTATCCAGAGCTGGATGAGTCAGCTTTACTTGTAGCCCAAGTGAAGCTGCCGCGTGTGTTTGAAATCAGACCGTTGGAACACGTGTCAGTTCCTTAGTGACCCAGGGTCATTTTGGACAAATCAGGTCGGGTTGCCTAGTGGCTATAAATAGCTCACCCCCTACACCATAAATTGGTGGCTGCTCAGAGCTAGTGCACGTCTTTTGTCATTTGAGAGCAACCCACTTCCGAAGCTTTTGAGAGAGAGAAATCCTTGCGAGGACAAAGCCCAAATACCCAGAGCCAAAGAGTGTTAGGCATCACTAAAGTCTTTCTGTCCGCGTGACCTGAAGACTTGTTACACTTGAGGACTGTGAATCCTCCAGCCGGTTAGGTGTCGCGTTCTGAGCATCCAAGAGTCATTGTGGATCGCCGGTGAACGAAGTCTGTGAAGGTTTGGAAGTCTACCTTGAAGACATACCAGAGTGATTGGGCGAGGACTGGGTGTCCTTAGCTCAAGGGGAATAAGGTGAAGACGTGGTCTTCTGAGTTGAATCTCAGCCTCCCTAACCAGACGTACAGTTGTCACAGCAACTGGAACTGGTCCAACAAATCCTGTGTCCTCAACAAGTGACTGGTCTATCCTCTCCCTCTCCTTACTTACAGTTTGTCTTCGTGAAGTCATTGCCTGCTTCCACTACCTGTTTGACTTCACTGTGTGACTACTATCATTGTTTAGCTTCATACTATCTTCCATCCTGATCTTTACTACCTAGCTGCTATTAGTCTTCATGCTATCACTTCATTGAATACTTGACTATGGCTTTCTTTGTGTAGTCTACCTTCCGCTGCATATCAATAGGTTCATTTCTCTTGTTTGTCTTTGAAACTATCATGTTTTGACGACTTTCATAAAAATCGCCTATTCACCCCCCTCTAGTCAATAACTAGCACTTTCAATTGGTAAGATTAAAGGCAAGAAACAAGTGCTCACATGAAAAATGGCTAAGGAACAAAACATTGACATAGGACAAGCCGGCCCCTCGCCTCACCGACCGGCTGCTGAGCAGCCGACCGGTTAGTTTCCCACTTAGCTTGCGGCGTCCCAGCCGGCCAAAGTACTTGTCCTCCCAAAATGGTGAAGTCCTTGACCAGGCTGCAGTCCACAGAGCGGCTGTCCGGCTGGCAAGTAGATAACCAAGGGAGGGCGGCAAAGGAAAAAGCCAAGGAACAAAAAGCAAGAAAAGTCGGAACTCGGCAAAAGCACAGCTTGTGCGGGAAATAATTTACATACCAAAAGGCCCTCGGCCAATATTCAACATAGTTTGAATACACCCCGTGGGTGGAATTGTGCAAATTTAACAAAAGTTTGTTGAGAAGACTACTAAGCAGGAAAAAGCTACGATAAGTTGGCGGCCTAGACCAAAGGAGGAGCAGGCAAGTCCGGCAGGTTGGTGGAGTCAGGGGCGCCGGCCGGTGGAGTGGCTGGCTGGCGAGTCTTGGCTTGGTCGCCTTCAGTAATAGTCGGCGTGCTTGCACGCGGCTCGTTGCTGGAGGCACGGTCGAGCTGAGGCTGGCCGTCCGCTCCGACCTCTGGCACGCTGTCTTCATCATCTTCGTCTTCCTCGTCTTCCCCTTCGTCGCTGGAGGCGATGTCCTCTGCTGAGTCTTCGCCATCATCCGGGTTCAGTCCAAACCATTCCGGCGGCACCTCGGCGCCGTAAACGGTTAGCTCAGGGACGAAGATACCGGTGTTGGTGTACTCAGCGATTGCTGCTGCGCGAAGAGTGAGGTCGCGCTCCACTGGCACCAATTCGGCACTGGCTTCCTTGCGAAACGTGGCCAACTGGCCTAGATCTAGCCCAGGATACCATGCCTTGGTGAACTCCAATGCCCGCCACGCTCCTGCTCGGGCTGCAGAGCCCTTCCATGCCTCAAGCCGGCCGGCAGCCACTTTGAACGAGTCGGCAGTCCGATTGGGGGTGCGTGGAGCTTGCCTGTCCGGCCAGAGGGCGGAGATCGCCTGAGCCCCAGCATGCTGCAGCCGGTGGAGCATCCGTTGAGCCGGCCGGAGACGAGCTTGAATACCAAGAAGCTGCTCGCCAAGGGTCCGAGGGGCATTGGTGGCAATCTCCGCGCCTTCCGCCCACCGCTCCTCGCGGCGAGCTTCAATGGCTTGGTTGGCGGCGACGGAGTGGCCAGGAAAGAAGTCTGCACAAGCAGAAACAAAAAGTCAGAAGCCAGAAGTCGGCTCACTCGATAGCCGGCAGCTCGGAGAAAGAGAGAAGAAAGCTCACCATCGATTATGTCTTCGATCTTGTCATAACCGGCAGTCAGCGTCGCCTCCGTCTAAGCCCAACCTGAGTGCTCGGTCTCAAACTCAGCCAGGAGCCTGGCTTCGTTGTCTTCTGCCTGCTTCAGGGCCGCCTTGTGAAGTTCCGCCTGGTCTTTCAGTTCCTTGGCCAGGCGGTCGCGCTCATGGGCCGCCCTGTTGCACTCCTCCTCCTTGGCACACAACACGGTGTTGGCTTCGCCCAGTTGCTGCTGCAAGGCGGCGTTGGCTACTGCAAGGACAAGAAAGAAAAGATATCAACAATCAAGAAGGAAGAAAAACAATTGCCAGAAGATCTGACCCGACTGCTCAGCCCGCGGGTGCGCTGACGCGCCCCCGGGGAGAGAGAAGATGGAGTGCTTACTCCGGCTTTCTGCCAAGTCGGCGGTCCGGCGGTCCAGCTCCCGAACATGGGCATTGAAGGTGGCCGCGCGGACGTTGTGATAGTCCTGCAACAAAGTAACAGAAAGGGTAGTAAGTTAAAGGCTGAGGGCCCACTATGAAGTTCCAGGCCGCCTGCTCAGCAGCCGGCCCAGAACTCGGGGACTACACCCAGTGGGTGCGCTGGCGCGCCCCCACCGAAGATTACAGGAATAAAAAGCAAGAAGCAAGTTACGAACCCGTACGGTGGCCCGCGTCTTCACGAACGCCTTCATGCATTGCGAAAGGGCGGCGGCTTCGGCCTTGAAATCGGCCTGGACGTCCTGCGCCACCTTGATCAAGGCGCTCGTCCCCCCGCCATGCACCCACTCTGTCGGCACGGCGCTGGTGGCTTCGGCGTCGAGGGCCGACGAACTGGCGCTCCCAACCTCCATCGGCCTCAGCGCCGATGCCGCTTTCTCCACACGGCGGCGCACTAGAGTGCGGGCCGTGGGAGCCGAGCCCACCACCAGCTCGCCTCCGGCTAGCGGCACCAATGGGGCAGCCGGCTGGCTGCCCTGCCCATCTGCAGTCGGCGGTTGCGGAGGCGCCTCCATCTCTGGCAAGACGGCATCCCCGCATTCCCTCTCCACGACCGGCTGCTCGTTGCTGGCTCCTCCAGCCGGCGCCGAGATCTCTGGCGCTGGTGGCGCAGAGTGCAAGGGGGTGATGAGCTGCGGGATTTGCTGGCGCGCGGCATCCTCTGCCCGTTTCTTTGCCGCGGTGTCGGCTTGGGCCTTGGCTGCGGCGTCTGCGTCCGCTTGCGCCGCCTTGGCTGCGGCTGCCTTGTCGGCCTCCGCCTTCTTGGCGGCGGCTTCTTTTTCCCCCCGCACCTCCCGTGCGTTCCTTTCCTGCGCCTCCTGGAGATCGGCGACCGGGTCTATACAGCGGTTGTTGGTGGAGCCCTTGCCGCCCCGATGACGGAGGCTGAGGGTGAGCGATCAAGAGAGAGCGGGGCCCTACTCAAAGGAAAATGTAAACAGGAGATTCAGAAGGAGTCGACAAGAAAAACAATAAAAGAAGACACAAGAGAAGTTGGAAACTTACGCCGACACCATCGGAGGCTTCTTGGGGGCCTTCTGGAACTTGGTCGCCTTCGCGGCGGCCTCGCGCCGCTTGGTCACAGCGGCCATGTTCTTGGCCGCGGCGGCCCAGTGCTTGGGCTTCTTGGGGTGGCTGCCGAACAGCAGCACACCTCGGCGCTTCGACCCACCGCCTGGTGCGGTTGGTGCGGCTGAGGAGCTTGGACCCACCCTATCGGAAGGCAGCGGGTGGCGTGGCACCTGCTCCTCCTCATCATCATCCGACCAGTCCTCTACGCCACCTCCTCCTACGGAGCCGACCGCCCCACCACAGCCGCCTCTAGCGTCGTCCTCCAGGGCGGCCGCCCCCAAGTCGGGGTCCGCCACGTCGCTCACCTCCCGGTCCGGCATGTAGTCTACATTGGCCTCCGAATGAGAGGGGAGGATCTGCATCATGGTCGAGCTGGTCAGTCGGCAAGAGAGAGTCCGGCAAAAAAAGAACCTGGCAAGACAGAGTCCGGCAAGAGAGAAAGAAAAGAATCAAGAGCTTACCAAAGGCGATGGATCTGCGCGGGAGTACGGCCGCTTGCCGAACCGCCATCCCTCCTCCTCGAGCATGAGGTCGGCAATCTCGTTCACCAGGTGGGTGCTACCTCTCGAGCACTGCGTTGGATTTCCCCGAAGAGGAGAGGATGATGCAGCAAAGTAGCGTAAGTATTTCCCTCAGTTTTTGAGAACCAAGGTATCAATCCAGTAGGAGGCCACGCGCGAGTCCCTCGTACCTACACAAAACAAATAGCTCAACGCAACCAACGCGATTAGGGGTTGTCAATCCCTTCACGGTCACTTACGAGAGTGAGATCTGATAGAGATGATAGATAATATTTTTGGTATTTTTGATATAAAGATGCAAGGTAAAATAAAAGGCAAAGTAAAAAAGCAAAGCAATAATAAAGTGATTGGAGATTGATATGATGAGAATAGACCCGGGGGACATAGATTTCACTAGTGGCTTCTCTCAAGAGCATAAGTATTCTACGGTGGGTGAACAAATTACTGTTGAGCAATTGACAGAATTGAGCATAGTTATGAGAGTATCTAGGTATGATCATGTATATAGGCATCACGTCCGAGACAAGTAGACCGACTCCTGCCTGCATCTACTACTATTACTCCACTCATCGACCGCTATCCAGCATGCATCTAGAGTATTAAGTTCAAGAAAACAGAGTAACGCCTTAAGCAAGATGACATGATGTAGAGTGATAAATTCATGCAATATGATAAAAAACACATCTTGCTATCCTCGATGGCAACAATACAATACGTGCCTTGCTGCCCCTACTGTCACTGGGAAAGGACACCGCAAGATTGAACCCAAAGCTAAGCACTTCTCCCATTGCAAGAAAAACCAATCTAGTAGGCCAAACAAAACTGATAATTCGAAGAGACTTGCAAAGATAACCAATCATACATAAAAGAATTCAGAGAAGATTCAAATATTGTTCATAGATAATATTGATCATAAACCCACAATTCATAGGTCTCAACAAACACACCGCAAAAAGAAGATTACATCGAGTAGATCTCCACGAAAGTGGGGGAGAACATTGTATTGAGATCCAAAAAGAGAGAAGAAGCCATCTAGCTACTAACTATGGACCAGAAGGTCTGAGGTAAACTACTCACACTTCATCGGAGGGGCTATGGTGATGATGTAGAAGCCCTCGGTGGTGGATTCCCCTTCCGGCGGAGCCGGAACAGGCCCTAAGATGGGATCTTGTGGGTACAGAAGGTTGCGGCGGTGGAATTAGGTTTTTGGCTCCGTATCTGATCATTTGGGGGTACGTAGGTATATATAGGAGGAAGGAGTACGTCGGTGGAGCAAAGGGGGGCCCACGAGGCAGGGGGCGCGCCCTCCGCCCTCGTGACCGCCTCCCTCCTTTCTTGACGGAGGGTCCAAGTCTCCTGGATCATATCTGTTGAGAAAATCACGTTCCCGAAGGTTTCATTCCGTTTGGACTCCGTTTGATATTCCGTTTCTTCGAAACACTGAAATAGGCAAAAAACAACAATTCTGGGCTGGGCCTCCGGTTAATAGGTTAGTCCCAAAAGTAATATAAAAGTGGAAAATAAAGCCCAATATGGTCCAAAACAGTAGATAATATAGCATGGAGCAATCAAAAATTATAGATACGTTGGAGACGTATCAGGCATCCCCAAGCTTAATTCCTGCTCGTCCTCGAGTAGGTAAATGATAAAGAAGAATTTTTGATGCGGAGTGCTACTTGGCATAATTTCAATGTAATTCTTTTTAATTGTGGCATGAATATTCAGATCCAAAAGATTCAAGACAAAAGTTCATATTGACATAAAAAATAATAATACTTCAAGCATACTAACTATGCAATTATGTCCTCTCAAAAGAACATGGCCAAAGAAAGCTCATCCCTACAAAATCATATAGTTTAGTCATGCTCCATTTTCGTCACACAAGAATGCTCTCATCATGCACAACCCCGATGACAAGCCAAGCAATTGTTTCATACTTTAATAATCTCAAACCTATAAACTTTCACGCAATATATGAGCGCGAGCCATGGACATAGCACTATGGGTCGAATAGAATATGATGATGGGGGTTATGTGGAGAAGACAAAAAAGGAGAAGATCTCACATCAACGAGGCTAATCAATGGGCTATGGAGATGCCCATCGATTGATGTTAATGCAAGGAGTAGGGATTGCCATGTAACGGATGCACTAGAGCTATAAATGTATGAAAGCTCAACAAAAGAAACTAAGTGGGTGTGCATCCAACTTGCTTGCTCACGAAGACCTAGGGCATTTGAGGAAGCCCATCGTTGGAATATACAAGCCAAGTTCTATAATGAAAAATTCCCACTAGTATATGAAAATGACAAAACAAGAGACTCTCTATCATGAAGATTACGGTGCTACTTTGAAGCACAAGTGTGGCAAAGGATAGTAGCATTGTCCCTTCTCTCTTTTTCTCTCATTTTTTTTCTTTTTTTATTTGGGCTTCTTTGGCCTCTTTTTTTTTATTATTTTTGTGTGGGCTTCTTTGGCCTCTTTTTTTATATTTTTTTATTTAACCTCACATGGGACAATGCTCTAAAAAATGATGATCATCACACTTCTATTTATTTACAACTCAATGATTACAACTCGATACTAGAACAAAGTATGACTCTATATGAATGCCTCCTGCGGTGTACCGGGATATGCAATGAATCAAGAGTGACATGTATGAAAGAATTATGAATGGTGGCTTTGCCACAAATACTATGTCAACTACATGATCATGCTAGCAATATGACAATGATGAATGTGTCATGATGAACGGAATGGTGGAAAGTTGCATGGCAATATATCTCGGAATGGCTATGGAAATGCCATAATAGGTAGGTATGGTGGCTGTTTTGAGGAAGATATAAGGAGGTTTATGTGTGAAAGAGCATATCATATCACGGGGTTTGGATGCACCGGCGAAGTTTGCACCAACTCTCGATGTGAGAAAGGGCAATGCACGGTACCGAAGAGGCTAGCAATGATGGAAGGGTGAGAGTGCGTATAATCCATGGAATCAACATTAGTCATAAATAACTCACATACTTATTGCAAAAATCTACAAGCCATCAAAAACCAAAGCACTACGCGCATGCTCCTAGGGGGATAGATTGGTAGGAAAAGACCATCGCTCGTCCCCGACCGTCACTCATAAGGAAGACAATCAAAGAACACCTCATGTTTCAAATTTGTTACATAACGTTTACCATACGTGCATGCTACGGAACTTGCAAACTTCAACACACGCATTCTTGAAATTCACAACTACTCAACTAGCACGACTTTGATATTATCACCTCCATATCTCAAAACAATTATCAAGCATCAAACTTCTCTTAGTATTCAACACACTCCTAAGAAAGTTTTACTATTTTTGTATACCTAACATATTAGAATTATTATGCAAATTACCATGCTAATTAAGACTCTCAAAATAATCTAAGTAAAGCATGAGAGATCAATAGTTTCTTTAAAACAAATCCACCACCGTGCTCTAAAAGATATAAGTGAAGTACTAGAGCAAAAACTATAAAGCTCAAAAGATATAAGTGAAGCACATAGAGTATTCTAACATATTCCAATTCATGTATGGCTCTCTCAAAAGGTGTGTATAGCAAGGATTATTGTGGTAAACTAAAAAGCAAAGACTCAAATCATACAAGACGCTCCAAGCAAAACACATATCATGTGGTGAATAAAAATATAGCTCCAAGTAAAGTTACCGATGGAAGTAGACGAAAGAGGGGATGCCTTCCGGGGGCATCCACAAGCTTTGACTTTTTGGTGTCCTTGGATTATCTTGGGGGTGCCATGGGCATCCCCAAGCTTAGGCTCTTGCCACTCCTTGTTCCATAATCCATCAAAAGATTTCACCCAAAACTTGAAAACTTCACAACACAAAACTCAACAGAAATCTCGTGAGCTCCGTTAGCGAAAGAAAACAAAAGACCACTTCAAGGTACTGTAGTGAACTCATTCTTTATTTATATTGGTGTTAAACCTACTGTATTCCAACTTCTCTATGGATTATAAACTATTTTACTAGCCATAGATTCATCAAAATAAGCAAACAACACACAAAAAACAGAATCTGTCAAGTCTGTAGTAATCTGTAACTAACGCAAACTTCTGGAACTCCAAAAAATCAGCCAAAATAGGACGACCTAGGCAATTTGTTTATTGATCAGCAGCAATTGGAATCACTATTTTATCACGTTCTGATGATTTTTAATAATTGTTTTCGTGAACTGAAAGTTTCTGGAAATTACAGCAAGATCAAATAACTATCATCCAAGAAGATCCTATAGGTTTAACTTGGCACAAACACTAATTAAAAGATAAAACCACATCTAAACAGAAGGTAGATGGATTATTTATTCCTAAACAGAAACAAAAAACAAAAAACTAAAATAAAATTGGGTTGCCTCCCAACAAGCGCTATCGTTTAACGCCCTTAGCTAGGCATAAAAGCAAGGATAGATCTAGGTATTGCCATCTTTGGTAGGCAATCCATAAGTGGCTCTCATGATAGATTCATATGGTAGTTTTATTTTCTTCCCAGGGAAGTGTTCCATGCCTTTATTTAATGGAAATTGGAATCTAATATTTCCTTCCTTCATATCAATAATTGCACCAATCGTTCTAAGGAAAGGTCTACCAAGAATAATAGGACATAAAGGATTGCAATCTATATCAAGAACGATAAAATCTACGGGCACATAATTCCTATTTGCAACAATAAGAACATAATTAATTCTTCCCATAGGTTTCTTAATAGTGGAATCCGCAAGGTGCAAATTTAGAGAGCAATCATCAAAATCACGGAAATCTAGCAAATCGCACAAAGTTTTGGGAAAGTGGAGACACTAGCACCCATATCACATAGAGCATAAAATTCATGATCCTTAATCTTAATTTTAATAGTTGGTTCCCACTCATCATAGAGTTTTCTAAGGATAGAAACTTCCAACTCAAGTTTTTCTTCATAAGATTGCATCAAGGCATCCACGATATGTTTCGTAAACGCTTTATTTTGACTATAAGCATGAGGAGAATTTAGCACGGATTGCAACAAGGAAATACAATCAATTAAAGAGCAAATTTCATAATTAAATTCCTTGAAATCCAAAATAGTGGGTTTAGCAACATCTGGGGTTTTATTCTTTTCAATCCCACTTTTATCAATTTCATCATCAAGATCTAAATACTCCGAATTTTTGGAATGCCTTCTAGGTAAAGGTGGATCATATTCAGTTTCATCAAGATTCATATTGCAAAACAAAGATTTAATAGGGGACACATCAATAACTTTTAGATCTTCATCTTGATTTTCATAGGGATTGGAAGAACATGCTTTAATAAAGGCATCTTTCGTAGCACGCATCCTAGCGGTTCTTTCCTTGCACTCATCAATGGAAATTCTCATGGCTTTGAGAGACTCATTGATATCATGCTTAGGAGGAATAGATCTAAGCTTTAAAGAATAACCATCAAGAGAAATTCTATCAATGTTCCTAGCCAATTCATCAACTTTAAACAATTTCTCTTCAAGCAAAGCATTGAAATTCTTTTGTGAATTCATAAACTCTTTAATACTATTCTCAAATTCAGAGGGCATCTTATTAAAATTTCCATAAGAGTTGTTACATGAATTTCCATAATTATTAGAAGGATTACTAGGATAAGGCCTAGGATTAAAATTCCCTCTATACGCGTTGTTACCAAAATTATTCCTACCAACAAAATTCACATCCATAGATTCATTATTATTCTCAATCAAAGTAGACAAAGGCATATCATTAGGATCATAAGAAACACTCTTAGTAGCAAATAATTTCATAAGTTCATCCATCTTTCCACTCAAAACATTATTTCTTCTATCGCATGCACTTTTTTATTAGTAGATCTTTCAGTGTGCCATTGAGAATAATTAACCATAATATTATCTAGGAGTTTAGTAGCATCTCCTAAAGTGATTTCCATAAAAGTGCCTCCCGCGGCCGAATCTAAAAGATTTCTAGAAGCAAAATTCAATCCGGCATAAAATTTTTGTATAATCATCCACAAATTCAAACCATGAGTAGGGCAATTACGTATCATTAATTTCATTCTCTCCCAAGCTTGTGCAACATGTTCATGATCAAGTTGCTTAAAATTCATAATATCGTTTCTAAGAGAGATGATTTTAGCGGGAGGAAAATACTTAGAGATAAAAGCATCTTTGCACTTGTTCCAAGAATCAATACTATTTTTAGACAAAGACGAAAGCCAAGCTTTAGCACGATCTCTAAGCGAAAAAGGAAATAGCTTCAATTTAACAATATCATTATCAACATCTTTCTTCTTTTTCATATCACATAAATCAACGAAGCTATTTAGATGAGTAGCGGCATCTTCACTAGGAAGGCCGGCGAATTGATCTTTCAAAACAAGATTCAGCAAAGCAGTATTGATTTCACAAGATTTAGTATTGGTAAGAGGAGCAATCGGAGTGCTAAGGAAATCATTATTGTTGGTATTGGTAAAGTCACACAATTTAGTATTATCTTGAGCCATCGCGACAAACAAGCAATCCAACACACGAGCAAACAAAAAGCAAGCGAGAAAAAAGGCAAACGGAAAAGAGAGGGCAAATAAAACGGCAAGGGTGAAGTGGGGGAGAGGAAAACGAGAGGCAAATGGCAAATAATGTAATGCGAGAGATAAGGAATTGTGATGGGTACTTGGTATGTTGACTTTTGCGTAGACTCCCTGGCAACGGCGCCAGAAATTTTTCTTGCTACCTCTTGAGCACTGCGTTGGATTTCCCCGAAGAGGAGAGGATGATGCAGCAAAGTAGCGTAAGTATTTCCCTCAGTTTTTGAGAACCAAGGTATCAATCCAGTAGGAGGCCACGCGCGAGTCCCTCGTACCTACACAAAACAAATAGCTCAACGCAACCAACGCGATTAGGGGTTGTCAATCCCTTCACGGTCACTTACGAGAGTGAGATCTGATAGAGATGATAGATAATATTTTTGGTATTTTTGATATAAAGATGCAAGGTAAAATAAAAGGCAAAGTAAAAAAGCAAAGCAATAATAAAGTGATTGGAGATTGATATGATGAGAATAGACCCGGGGGCCATAGATTTCACTAGTGGCTTCTCTCAAGAGCATAAGTATTCTACGGTGGGTGAACAAATTACTGTTGAGCAATTGACAGAATTGAGCATAGTTATGAGAGTATCTAGGTATGATCATGTATATAGGCATCACGTCCGAGACAAGTAGACCGACTCCTGCCTGCATCTACTACTATTACTCCACTCATCGACCGCTATCCAGCATGCATCTAGAGTATTAAGTTAAAGAAAACAGAGTAACGCCTTAAGCAAGATGACATGATGTAGAGGGATAAATTCATGCAATATGATAAAAACCCATCTTGTTATCCTCGATGGCAACAATACAATACGTGCCTTGCTGCCCCTACTGTCACTGGGAAAGGACACCGCAAGATTGAACCCAAAGCTAAGCACTTCTCCCATTGCAAGAAAAACCAATCTAGTAGGCCAAACCAAACTGATAATTCGAAGAGACTTGCAAAGATAACCAATCATACATAAAAGAATTCAGAGAAGATTCAAATATTGTTCATAGATAATCTTGATCATAAACCCACAATTCATCGGTCTCAACAAACACACCGCAAAAAGAAGATTGCATCGAATAGATCTCCACGAGAGAGGGGGAGAACATTGTATTGAGATCCAAAAAGAGAGAAGAAGCCATCTAGCTACTAACTATGGACCAGAAGGTCTGAGGTAAACTACTCACACTTCATCGGAGGGGCTATGGTGATGATGTAGAAGCCCTCCGTGGTGGATTCCCCTTCCGGCGGAGCTCCGGAACAGGCCCTAAGATGGGATCTCGTGGGTACAGAAGGTTGCGGTGGTGGAATTAGGTTTTTGGCTCCGTATTTGATCGTTTGGGGGTACATAGGTATATATAGGAGGAAGGAGTACGTCGGTGGAGCAAAGGGGGGCCCACGAGGCAGGGGGGGCGCGCCCTAGGGGGGGCGCCCTCCACCCTCATGACCGCCTCCCTCCTTTCTTGACGGAGGGTCCAAGTCTCGTGGATCATATCTGTTGAGAAAAACACGTTCCCGAAGGTTTCATTCCGTTTGGACTCCGTTTGATATTCCGTTTCTTCGAAACACTGAAATAGGCAAAAAACAGCAATTCTGGGCTGGGCCTCCGGTTAATAGGTTAGTCCCAAAAGTAATATAAAAGTGGAAAATAAAACCCAATATGGTCCAAAACAGTAGATAATATAGCATGGAGCAATCAAAAATTATAGATACGTTGGAGACGTATCAGTGGGCCACCTCTGCAGTCGGCATCTCTTCGTGCACATCCGGCACGGGTCGTGATGCCCGCTCATTTGGCTCATCATATGAGGCCGGCCTTGAAGCGGGAGGATCCGGCGCACCACAAAGGCAACTAGCAAGTCGGATGCCTTGAGGCTCTCCGACTCCGTCATCACCTTGAGGCGGGCGATGGCGGCGGAGGCGTTGGCCAACAGCGGCTTCAGCTTAAAGCCCCAATTGGTGCGGGGCTCGGCAGGCGGACCAGCCACATAAGGCAGCAGGTTGACAAAGTCGATCGCCGGGTTGACGTTCTTCACATAGAAGTATGACTTCTTCCACAGCTTGGCCGACTGTATCAACTTGATGGCTGGAAATGCATTTCTAGCACCCGGACGCCGCACCGCAATAAAGGCTCTGCACTGGGCCGCCTCGTCCTTGACAGTGTTGCCAAGCTTGGTGTAGAAAAAGGCCCCCCAGAGCTCGAGGGTGGGGAGGATGCCAAGATAACCCTCGCATAGGGTGACGAAGGCCGACAGCAGCACCACCGTGTTCGGTGTGAGGTGGTGCGGCTGGAGTCGGAAGAAGGTCAAGAAAGAACGGAGGAAGCCGCTCGCCGGCAGGCCGAAGCCACGGAGGAAGTGCGAGCGGAAGATGACGCGCTCACCTTCCTCTAGCGCCGGCGAGATCTCGGCGGCGGGCGGCACGCGAACCTTGATGTAGCCCGCTCCGGGCAGCCGCCGTGTGTCGCGGAGGAACGTGAGGTGGTCTTCATGGACGTTGGAGCCGCCCCAGTCGCCGGAGCGCTCCATGGTGGCTCAAGCTCGACGAAGACGAGGGGCGGTGACGAGTGCGCGAGCCCCCAGCGGAGCAGAGATAGGGCTCAGAGAGGAGAAGCTCGACGATGATGGCGAGCCGCCGCAGCACTTCGATGGAGCGTGGAGTGCGGCGGCGGCGAAGAAGAAGAAAAGGCAAGAAGTGGCGGGGGAGAGGAGGGCGCGCGAGCCTTTGCCGTTCCCCTCCTCCCCCTACTTATAGCCCCTGGCTACGAAGCCGAGGGGGCGGGGCGTGGGATCGTGGGATTAACTGAGCCCACGACCCCACGACCCCGCGTTTACCGCGCAGTGATGGCGCGTGATAGAGGCGCGCGGGATCCCAACCGCCTGCCTTGGCCGCAGCGGATCAGCGCGCGTGCCGAGGCCCGGTAGTGATGGGCTTGGCCTGCAGCAACGTCCCGTCGCGCGTGGGCTGGCAGGCCGGCCCGGCCAGCTAATGCCGCGTGGCGCGCGTGCAGCGGGCGGCAAGCCTAGAAGCCTAGCTAGCGCGCCACATGGATCCCGCCGCTGCGATTCAAAATCCACCAGGTGGCCATCCGCCGCGTCCGACTCCTAGTAGTCGGCGTTCTAGAAGACGGACAAGATAAGCAACCAGGATTACGCGGAGTGGGAAGCTGCTGGGGCACCTCATCTTGCCAGCCGCGACGACCCACCAGCTTCGGGGCCTACTGTTGGAGTTATTGGACATGGGTAGCCTCATCTGCCCCCATGGCATTTCAAAACATTAGGGCCGACTGCGCCCCTCATGCATCAAAGATTGGTCGCCGCCTTCTTGAGGCCGGCTGGTCCAAGCTGCCGGCTGCCGGAAGGCGGCAGACCCCCAAAGACGGCCGAGAATTGGGCCGCCTCCTAGCAAGCGGCCCCAAGAGCCCTCAAAGTCTGTACCCCCATGAATGCGATGAGACGGGGCTTGGCTACAGCGAAGCCTGCCACCCCCAAATCCAGGACGAGTCGTGGCCACAGTGTGGCGTACCAGCCGGAGATCTCCTGCACGGCGCGGCACTGTAGCCCCTCCACCCGTGACATCACCCAAGTCAGAAGGACCATGCTCCCATGACGGGCTGTCGATATGGCGCGCAAGCGGCGGGCCCTACCTGCCTGTGAGAAGCTAGAAGGCGGCAAGCCTAGCCAGTCGGCTTGGGGGGAGGTCGGCACCCGGCAGGCGGCCCTCCCCCTTCCTAGGAGTTTGCGCGCCATTAACCTGAAGAGATGGGGAATGGCTACAGTGAACGCCCGCCAGGCGGCGGACTGTAGCCATGCCTTCCCCAACAAAGCAAGCGTCATTAGAGGCACGGCTACAGTGATGTGCAGCCGGCAAGACCCGTAAGCGGCGGGCATGGCCTGTCGGCCAAGTACAAGACAACCGGCAGGGCCCACCAGTCGGCGGGCTCCAGCAGCCAGCGGAGAAGCCGGCCACAAGAGACACTGATGGCCTGGGCCTACACCCGGCCAGTTTACCATTGTACCCCTGGGGGTAGGCCTATATAAACTCCCCAGGGAACCCATGCAAAGGGTTCAGATCTTTGGCCAAGCACACACACCCATAGAGAGAGGAGAGAGCTAGCCTTGCCTTTCTTCCTCCTCTAGCAAACAGCTCAAGGAGCATCTTGTAGCTACTTGTTGATATAGTGAGCATGTGGAGACCCCGCAGAGCAGGACTAGGGGTGTTATCTCCTAGGAGAGCCCCGAACCTGGGTAAGGTTCGCCAGCATACGTGTCTACGCCTTCTCCCACTTCCTGGCACCAGCGACGTCTTACTATCCCCCACCATGATAAGCCACCTGTTGGGATATGTCGCACCAAATCCCCGACAATTAACCTGCTTCTTCAATTTTTCAAAATAAGTATTTGTGATTTTCTTTGTTGCTATAAACCCATTTCCCCTACAATTGTTACTGATCTAGTTTTAAATATTATAGGATGGACGGAAGTGTTCTTACTTTGAGTGGGTTGATCAAGAGTGGCCACAGTCTTTGAAGATGTGCCTAGCAAAGCTCTGGAGCATGTATGAGGAAGAGAATAGAGGTAGGCTTAGAGAAAGTGTTGTCAATGCTGAAGAATATTTGAAGATGCAGGATAACAAGAGGGAGGTGGAGAATGAGCTCATATTTTTTAATCAGACTTTGCTAAGATGGTGTTGGCGAAGGAGGAGGCACTTTCCCAATTGGCCAGTGCAAAACAGGTTCTTACTGAACTGAAAGCAAAGGTGGATAAGACGAGCCTGGATGATCTCAATTAGGGAAATGAATATATTGGTCTAATATTGTTCTTATGAAGTTGAACTAGCTATATGGTGTACTGTGCTGTTTTCACGTAGCTATCGTACCGTGATGTTAAAATATATTTATGTGCCTGATATGAAATTGGCAAACACCTGTTCGATATGAAATTTGAATTTGTGTTATACTAGAATTATTAATTGTAAACTAATAAACCTGCTAAATGTGTCATGGAACTTTGCAAACGGTTCTAGCAGTAAAAGCACTTGTGATGGATAGCCCAATGCCACACAGTTTTCTTCATCAAATCATGTGTGATCACTACAAAAAAATACACTTCCGTGATGATACGTGTTTGTCACAGTAGGTCACGTTTTCTGTCATGCATGTACATCCATGACGATTTTATGACAGAATCAAGATAGTCATACCTGTGCTGTCGTAGAAGTGATCCATGACATTACCAAAATTATCATCACGGAAGTGTCCACTTCCATGACGACAAATCACGCGTCATAGAAGTGCTTTCATCAAGGGTGACCGACACGTGGCATCCACCGTAACGAGTCACCATTAAGCTATCGGGTTCCGGTTTGGATCTGATAACCCGTTAACAGCCCGGACCAATGGGCATTTTCCACGTGTAAAATCATCATTGGCTGGAGGAAACACCTGTCTGCTCCTCAGTGGGCCAAATGTCGTCCGTCCATTGGAGGAGACATGCCTATGATACGTCGACACGTGGCAGGGCCCAACAGAGGCCCATATAGGTTAAAAAGGCCGGCCCAGTCAATGGCCTGTAGTACTTACTCAGGTACTAGTGGGCCAGCCCAATAACGACCTATTTAATAAAGGCCCATTTACGGCCCGAAGCCAGATCTGGCCCGTTAATTGTTCGCCAAATATTTGGGCCCAGTTACGGCCCAGTGACTTTTGGCCTATTAGAGGCCCGATGTAGACATGGGCCCATTTCATCCCGGTGTGTCTTTCGGCCTGGGAATGGCCCGTGTTGCCCATGGGCCATATATGGTCCGACGCGACATCTGGCCCACTAACGGCTCGTGATAAAGGTGGCAACAGTTCAGCCCAACGTGACTTTGGGCCTGTTAAAGGCCTGTCATATAATTCGGCACGTTGATGCCTGTACTAAGCTTTCGGCCTCTTAAAGGCCCATGATATCAGTGGGCCAACTAAGGCCTGAAATATGTTTCGGCCTAGTAATGGCCCGTCATTTAACTGGGCCAAAAAGGCCCGGTTTACATTTCAGCCTGCTGAAGGCCCGTCGACGACTAGTGAAAATTGAGGCCCAACATGCATTTCGGCCTGCTAAAGGCCCATGGTTTCTTCTGGGCCGTAACAGGCCAGCAGAATATTCAGCCTGTTAATGGCCCAATGCTACATGGGCCAAACTAAGCGCTGGGTCCACAAAAGGCCCAACTAAAATTTGGGCCGAATATACGCCGGAGTAAGTTGTGGGCCTGATGCAAAGTGTGAAGGCCCCAATGGCCATTCGGGCCCAAGAAAGATGCAGGCCGGCCCAATTGTGGCCCGCTAAAAACCAGGCCCGTTAGAGGCGAATGTTTCGGCCCGGTCGACTACATCAGATTTTTTTTCAGATAGCGAATGATGGCAGTAAGTAGTAGGAATTAAGAACAAACCTACTCTATACAATAAAGAAATTATGGCATAGTAACTTAGAATAAACCTACACTATACAATATAGGATTTATGGTATATTACATCCACTGGGCATCGAAGTTCGCCACCAGTGATCATAAAGCGCAACGAAGAAGCAGATTACAAAAACTGGGCACCATTGCAGCGTAACAAAATAATACTGAACCGAGACCACTTCCAAGATAGTTCAAGAAAGGTTAGCCTTGCGCGGGAACTGCTGCGCAAGCTGCTGAGCAAGGCTGTGAGACCGGCCTAGCATGTCGGTCATAACTTCCAGGTGTAGCTGTTTAGGAATGAGGTTCTCATTGGTGTTCTCTGCAATCTTTCTTAGAGATAGGACTTCAAGTCGAAGTTGAGTTGCAGAATGCCTTTCTGCTTGAACTTGGGACTAAAGAAGTTGAACTGATTCAGATAGCAAATTCTGTGAGCTTGTCTGACTGCTAGTCTCAAGTAACTTGAACACTGCATCAAGACAAGACTTTGGGGTTGTCTCGCTATCTTCAAGATGTTTTTCCTTCTTTGCTGCAATATATGTTGGGTTTGTCTCACAGTCTTCAGCAGACTTGTGCATGCCATCAGGCATATCACCCTGAAACAAGCAGAGAGATGACAGGTTTTGCACATGTATAAACAAAGATGATAACTGTGTTGTCAATTCCATCCAATTTCAAATTAGAAAATAAAAAGTTCAAAATATCAATAGCATAATTTGGCATTGTTCATAATGTGGGGAGCTTCACCACACTACTTGATTACCATGTCAACATAACAAGCATAGATGAAGGGCAAAGACAATCATTGTATCTATTATGGTTAATGTGCATGGCATGTTGTTCATATCATCAGCCACATCAGTAAGATAAAACAGGAGATGACAAGGTGCAAACGGATCCACAAAAACAAGCATACATATAGGGAGTATTGAGTAATGTGCATGGTATGAATAAGGAATTTGGTTTTGCAAGTAAAACTTAGAACTTACAGTTCTTGCGAACATGCATTTTGATAGAAACAACAAACTAAACAACAGTAAATGATAGGGAGTATGAGCAAATTAAATAGTAGTTGAGGATAAAGGCTCTAGAAGGACTGACTTACATTAACAGTTAACACCGGCTTTATAATGCCCTTCTCCATGTCAAGGGAAGGATAACTCAAGAATTTCAGCACTGAATCTTCTTCATAAGCATTGCATGTACTCTACATTTTGTAGAGAGTAATTATAGATATGATAATACTGGAAGGGATAGAGGATAATGAAGAGAAGATGCAGATTGACGCTACACAATCAACTACCAATCCCTGGAAGTACAAGCGTTACAGGACAAAATGTACTGACAAGAGCAATGGGCTACACTTCTGCACTAGCATTGTCTGTGTATTCAACTTTTTGGTAAGATTAAATATAGATCTGATATTTTTTTGTAAATTGTCGGCGAGGGAGATAAGATGCAGAATGCGACACAATGAATCAATCCTTCTTCCCATAATACAAGAGTGTCTTGAACACTAGTGTACTGTACAAAATGTTCTTGTATTATGGGATGGAGGGAGTAGCTATTAATGTAAGTACAGTGATAAACGACGTTCAGTCCTTACAAGAGGACTGCAGAGCTAAACCTCTTCAAAAGCATTGGGTTGATTCTAAATTTATGTAAGAGTCCATACAGATCTTATAATGTCCACCAAATGGACGATAACGAGGCTAGCATGTGAAGTGATGCTACATAATCAAACTGCTATGAAAGTAAGTATGGTCATACAGGGCAAGAGGTACTCACAAGAGCAATGCAGTGTGCAGTATAGTTGCGAGATTCTGTGGTCCCTTGAGAATGAATGTTCTTCTGCTAACAGTTTTCATACAAGTGAGATGTTAAGGCAAATGCAGAAATGTAGTTCAAATTGTGATGTGATATCATAGACAGTACCTTACGCTGCAGATGAGACCAATGTGTAACAAGATTATTCCAGTCACTCTCTGATAAATGTAGCACCGCAGACTTTACAGAAATTTAATTTAGAGGCTTTCCATTGAAGTGCGCTTGCCTCGGGTAGGAACGATACTTCATCAATGAGTGCTTGAAAAGCGCAACCAACCCTTGCTCGTCTTGACAATCCAGTTTGGTCCTCGCCTATTTAAAAGAATAAAATCTTGTGTCTTCTGTCAGCAGAAACATATGCAGTAATTACCATGAATAACATTAGTACATTACTAACGCGTAAGTTGCGGAGGAAGATTGGAAATTGTTCTGTGTCTGCGGTATAATCTTTCCATGAAGGAAAGATGCGCACAAAGTTCCTGACAACAATATAAGCTTCGTCTTCTAAACAGGGAAGAAATGGAACAGGGGTCCTATTTGCTACAATTGGGGCTCTCTCTGGTTCAAAAAGGGATTTGGCAACTGGATTTTGTGTACCCTTTGCTGGAATGGGGGTTTTGCGTCATAGAGCTGGTGCTATGTCAACTGGCATCATCATACTGTTTGCTGAAGTTGGGGTCTGCTGAGTTGGGGCATCCGAAATGACCAGTGTAGTAGGGCTAGAGTCTGCTAGAGTTGGGGTGTTTTGTGGGTCAGGTGATATTGCAACTTGTCAGGACCCCGATCCTAGGTCACACCGATCTAGCATGTAACACATCATATCACTTTGCGGCCTCACGCACGGTATCCCCACGGGTGCCACCTTACCTGGCCCGGGACCGTTTGCGCCTTTTGGCTCACGTATATGATAGTGTCACTAGCATCCATATGACAGAGAACCCGGGCCGACATGACTAGGCGTGAATCCAAAGTGGCACTAACTTACAGGGACAGGCATACATGACCCAGCAACGAACGTGTCGGTCATCTGCGAGTGAATCCGGGCTGTAGCAAGCTAACAGGACTCCGGTAGACATCGTGTGACATTTCCCCGTAGGGACGGACACAGGAACGAAGAAGGACACATGCCGGCCAGCCTAACTGTTCCGGAGCAGTAGCAAGCTACCATGGCTCAGTGGAAGCACTAGGAGACATTCCCCATAAGAGAGGCTACCAAGTATAAACAACTAGGTTGTCGGATCCCACACATAACAAGCATTTCCATAACATACACACAATATGCTCGATATGTGCAAATACAACATGGCATCACAACATAACTCTATGACTCAAAGTATTTATTCATTAGGCTCCGAAGAGCCAGATATTACAAACATGGGTCTCATGACCCAACATTCAGAGCATACAAACAAAAAGCACATGCGGAAGCTTAACTTGTCTAAGTACAAACAACTACAAATGAAAAGGCTGAGAAGCCTGACTATCTACAAGACCCCACCGGGGGCACAAGATCATATCTGAGGTAACAAGCTAAACGTCGAAGTCCACGCGGAACTACTAGTAAGACTGAAGTCTCTCTGCAAAAACATAAATTAAGCAAACGTGAGTACAAATGTACCCAGCAAGACTTACATCAGAACTAGCTACATATGCATCAGTATCAACAAAGGGGTTGTGGAGTTTAACTGCATCAAGCCAGCTTTGACTCAGTGGCTATCCTGTACTACGACTACAAGTAACTCTTTTGAGGTGGCGCACACGAGTCCACTATATTCACCATATCAATACACCACTATGGATCCGCTCCGGTCTCCCTACGAGAAGGCCATCCATAGCACTCACGCTTATCTTGCACATTTTAGAGTATCCACTTTCACTTGTCTATGAACTGCACAGGCAACCCAGAGGTCCTTTACCGCGGACGCGGCTATTCGAATAGATCATTTATAACCCTGCAGGGGTGTACTTCTTCACACATGCTCTCGCCACTTACCTCCATGTACACGTCATGTATCTCGGCAACCTTCAAGCGGAAGCCTGGCGAGGGTGTCGGCCACGAACTGACTACACGCAAGTCTCTAGTCCAGGTTTATCGCCTATTCGGGTTCCATCCGCAAGGAGATCCGGCTGGGGTGTCGCTCACGGCCCCAAACGATGTGAGCGGGGTTCTCAAGCCCACCAAATGGGCGACGCTTGGTACATCGCGCCACTGCACCTAGTCTGTCCCAAGCCCACCTGTACCGGGTGCCACTTGGTAGACTACTAGCACTACCTACAAACACCAGAAACTAGTTGCAACTCCTGGACAGAGATCAGGTTGATTAATAAGCCGAGAGGGGTCGAGTTACCGGAACCCAATGTGTGGTAGTAGCTGTTCACGGATCACAAACACAGAACTCAGTTCCTGAGGAAGGTTTCAATGAGACAACCCACCATGTACTCCTACATGGCCTCTCACCGCTACCTTTACCAAATCATGTTCACACACTTAGCTCTCAACAGTAGGACATGTTCACAACTTTCCAATTCATCCCCGATGTATCAGACCTGACACAACTCTAAGCAATAGCAGGCATGACAAACAAGCATGAATGTGTAGGCACATCAGGGCTCAAACAACTCCTACTCATGCTAGTGGGTTTCATCAATTTACTATGACAATGACAGGTCATGCAGAGGAAAGGGGTTCAACTACCGTAGCATGTAACAGTTGAATCGCTATTGTCCTAATGCAGTTAAAGAGAGCAGGAGCGAGAGAGTGGAATTGTATCGGAATGAACAAGGGGGTTTTGCTTGCCTGGCACTTCTGAAGATAGTATAGTTCTTCATCGGTGTCATCGATCTCATCGTCGGATCTGCGTCTACTGAGAGGGGACAAATACCGACAAACAAGGAAGAACACAATCAATGCAATGCGACAATTATGATGCATGATTATGACATGGCAATATGATGTGATTTGGCCTAATGCAACTAGCAACACAATTAAGTGTAGTTGGTTTGAACCCAAGGTTCAAATTCAAACTCCACATATGGTTATTTAAATGCCGTTCATTTGATTTGTCCTAAACAGTAGACAAAAGTTGTTCTAACATGCATGAAAATGATATAAACAGATTCTTTGGATTTTTCTGATCATTTTTCATATATAAATTATTTCATTCTGAGCTATAGATTATTTTCTATGATCTTTAGAAGTTTTAATTATTTTCTAGAATAAATAAATCATTTTTGATTTATTTAAAATCCCAGAAAAGCTATTACGACGTCAGCCTTAGGTTAGTACTGCGTCAGCAGTCAACGAAGTCAAATCTGACGTGTGGGTCCCACATGTCAGCGTTACAGTAGCTAAGCGGGTTTGAAACCCGCGTTGACTAGGATTTGACCAGCCGCAGGGCCCCGCTGTCAGTGATTGCGGTGTGTAATTAGCAGTGTGGTTAGGCCCTAATGGTGTGGTTAGCCGGCGGCTTAACGACGACGACCACACAGTGCAGCGGCGGCTTGCCGGAGTGGCGCTAGGGGCAGCGGCTGGGCGCGCTGAGGGCACTAGGGGGAAGCCCAGGCCCGTGCGCATCTAGGGAGGCCGCGGGGCTACCGGGGATGGACCGTTGCGGCGGCGGTGGCAAGGTTAGCGGTGGCCGAAGCTACGGCGTCGGCGGGACGGGCTAGTGGACAGGAACAGAGGGGGAAAGCAGAGGGGGAAGACCATGAGCTCACAGGGAAGACGCAGGGATGGTCAGTGGGCTCGGGGGCACGATGAAGGTGACGAATCGGCGATGGCGACTGGCGGGTACCGAGGTTGAAGACGGCGTCATGGCGGTGGTGTGGTGCTTCCCTGCTCCTGAGCATCCACGGGGAGATGAAGTGGAGCATGACCGGTCGCCTAGGCATGGTCCTGCGGCGAGGCGGCGTCGCTGGCCACGCGGGTGACGAACAACGACGATGGTGGCTCTCGGGTGGTGCTCGAAATCGAGCTGTGGAGGAGGGGAGCGAGATAGAGGGAGGAGGGGAAAGCGAGAGAAGGTCAGGGGCGTCTCCAGGCGCGGGTCAGATTGAGGGAGGGGCCAGCAGGAGGTGGCCACGACCGAGCGCGCGCGACACGTAGCTCCCTGCCTGCCTGGCGGGAGGTAGCAGGTGACTGGCAGGGGCCAGTGGGCTGGGCCTGCCTGCTGGCTTGCTGCTACAGGTAGGTGGCCCAGGTTAGATCCCTTTCCTTCTTCTCTTTTTGTTTTCTATTTTCTTTGCTCTGTTTTGATTTAGTAAAAGTGCTAAACCATTTTATAAATCCTGCAATAAATTGTGGGCACATACTGGAATATTCCCAATAGCCCTCATCTATTTTCAGGATTATTTGGACATCTATTTTCAGGATTAATGGGTGATGAGGAGTGGCCGCTGAGTGTTGAGGACGTATGTCAGGATAAATCGGGTTGTCTTAGTGGGTGTTACACGCCTGAGCCCTGAACGGACTGGGAAGGTAGGCACGACGGCGCGCCCGAGCAGCGGTGACGCTGTTGGGTGAGGGGCTCCTGACCTCCTGTTAGTCCCGCGTATCCTCCTAGAATCATGTCGTCCGGGGACGGTAAGTCGCCGGCAAGGCAGGCAGCTGGGGGCGAGTAGAGATCGAAAGCGCACAGCAGAATAGAAGGGAATCGGGGCCTGGGCCGACCCAAAATCCCAGGGTGGGCCGCGGCCCACCGTGGGCACCCTGTAGAGATACACACCCGAGCGGCGAACATGCATTTTCGAAACTAAATTAGGAACATTTAGCTGACCAATTAAACGACTCTCTTTTAATAATATCAGATTCGTATTTGAACAACTAAGCTTGTTTAGCTTGATGGTGGAGCAGTGCTATTATGACATGAAGCACGTATGCTGATCGTATAGTGATCATAAAAGGGGGAAACCCTAAGCATTTTTTTGAGCAAAAGAGTGTTTCCCCTCCGATTTCTATTAAAGAAACCACCACGGAACCAACATGATCAATTAAACCCTAAGCATGATCAATTAAACCCTATTATGACTGTGCCATGGCAGATTTAAAGCTGCAAACCGGAGAAATGCTATTTAGCATCCATTGTTTGCTTCGAACTAAGAACTAAATTGTAAGAGCTAAAAAGAAAGTACAGTAACCAAGTTACGATCTATTTTCTGGTTGAGATCAAAAGGTTGAGGAGATATGAAGTACCACCTCTCTTGCGGCGCCGTGTAGGCATCGGGGGTGCGATGGCCGTCGGTGGCGTTGAAGCAGATCTGCGACGGTAGACGGGTGCATCGGGGGATAAGTCCCGTTGCGGTGGAAGAGAAGGTCGTGTGAGCAGCCCCAGCAAAGAGGACGACGGCTCCGATGAAGCGAGAGGACGTGATGCAAGGCTCTTGGTCCGTCGCCGTGGATGAGAAACGTCCATCTCTAGCAGTGGACGACGCGGTCTTCGTAGGCACTCCGGCATGGTGGAGGGCGGTGGCGATGGATGGGCTGGAGGACGACGGCGATGGATGGGGTGGCGGACGGAGGAGGCTGGTGTGGGGATGGTGTTGTAGCGCGGATGGTGTATGAATGGGAAATGGAGGGAGAGGTACGTCTCGTCGGTTGGGGATAGGACGGTAATCTCGCATCTCGCCAATATTTGCCCAGAGTGATTTCGGGCGAGGAGAGGGTGTTTTGGCGCCCATGGTTGGCGCCCACGGTGTATGAACAGGGCTGACAGGTAGGGCGGTTGTGTCACGTCTGAGTGAAGTTACAAACCTGCCCCTATTGAAAATATTTGCCTACATCGATTTCGGCTGAGTCGAGTTTGTTTTGCCGCCCACCGTGTATGAATGGGGAAATGGAGGGAGAAACAAAGGTCTTTCGGACGAGCTTGAATCAAATGTGTTTTGCCACCCATGTTTGGCGCCCACCGTGTCGGAATGGGCTTAGAGGCGGTCGTGTCACGTCTAATTGAAGTTACTAGCCTACCCCTGTTGAGAGCAGTGGGAATCGGGTCGATGGATTGTCCGTGTAAGGGGTAGACAGTAATTTCCATCTCCCAAAAACTTGGCTTCGGGCAGCCGATGTGGAGTGGACATTTTGCCGCTTCTTTAGAATTTTGGGACAATAAGCATCCACGTTTACCCTGGCAACTAAATTCGAATCCATTTTGTATTCCTATGCGAATCTTTATAAATCATTCTATGTGTTTTTATATATCTTCAAAAGCACGACAAAGATGTATTCCACTATCGTATATGAATATAATTTACAAATGTTGATACTCGAATTCAGAAGCTAGAATCCAGTTTAAGGTGAATTCGAATATTTGGAACACTTTATGTCCAACTCAAATGTCACACGCAGCATAATGTGTACTCCCATTTAGATATATACACAAGTGTTGTATCAAGATTCAAATACCGAGTCAATCAACCAAGAATGTACAAAACTAACAGACATATAAACACTTATAGATATGGATCAATAATATCAACTAACATACATAAGCCAGGCCGCTATACTTTTTTTGCTAGAAGAGCATCCTTTTTTAAGCGAAGCTAGTTAAACATCTTGGCCCTTTTCGATGCGTGCCACTTATGGTCCATCTATACGACTATTATTGATGAATGCACATTCAGCCCGATTGTCATATTTGTAGGTCTGGCACAGCAATCAAAATGAAATGTCTCCGAGTCTTATCAATTAATACAGACTTGTGCTCAAATAAAATTACAAACCAAAAAACAAAAAAACAATTATTACATGATCTCTAGAACAAATGGTTTGATCGATTACATGAACAAACAACACAAAGGTTATTCATTGATGGAAAGAACATTTCACCTATGATTTACCAAGTGGGAATTTAATTTCCTTTTTCCTTCAGGACCTTAAGAATGCGGTCAGTCTCAGCTTGCTTTGTTTTGAAATCCATGAAATATTTAATGGTTGTCTTGAGTACTGCTTGTGATTGTGATGTTGCTTCCTCAACATGTCAACTTCATCTCTAAGTGCAGAAGCAGAATCTCTTTCTACCACTAGTTTAGCCTCTAGAGCATCAGCAGTTGGCAATTCATGATGCATGATTGGGCTGGTGCCACTGCTGTGGGACAATACAACATCCATGGGGACCTCGTTCTTTGATCTTGGGCTAACCTGTTTTGCCATTAAAGTTCTGATTGGATTCCGAAAAGTTGAAGTTAGCAAAACATCTCAACTGGAGTTATAATAGCAAACTAGTTAAACAAACAAGGAATTAAAGAGTTCCAATTGGATACTGAAAAGTAGTTATTAACATCATTGTAACCGGTTGTTGCAGCAACAAAGCAGTTAAACAAACAAGTTTTGCAAAAGGTACCTGTTGTGGCATTGGAGTTTCTCTTGGATCCTGACAAGTTGAGTAGCCAGTAACGTGATTAGAGCAACCGGTTGCAGTAGAAAAGCAGTTAAACAAACAAGTTTTGCAAAAGGAACCTGTTGTGGCATTGGAGTTTCTCTTGGATCCTGAAAAGTTGAGTAGTCAGTAACTTGATTAGAGCAACAAGTTACAGCAGCAAACCTGTTACACAAATATATTTTTGAAAATTTACCTGCTGTGCAATTGGACTTCCAATTGGATCCTGAAAACTTGAAGTTGGTAAGATGATTACAGCAACAAGTTACAGCAGCAAACCAGGTAAACAAGGAAGTTTCTGAAAACATACTTGTTGTGCCAACGGAGTTTCAGTTGGATCCTGCAAACTTGAATGTTAGCAATCAATAAATAAAGTTTTACAAGAGCCATAAGAAACTAACATCAAGCTAGTAAAACAAACCAGTTTTGGCAACATATTTAATTACACATGAACTAGTAAAACTAACACGTTCTTGGCAACATATTAAAGTAACAAGTCGGTACCGTTTACCAGCAACACAAACATCTGTAAATTTCTTTGATGTAAGCAAAATTATTCCAACACATATATAAGTTAAAAAGACGGTGTCCCTCATATAAACCTGACAGTTGTCTATCTATGAACATGCAAACATCACTAGTGCAACAAGTGATAACAGCAAACCACTTAAACAAACAGGTTATCAGAACATAAATTACACGTGAATTCTGCTGCACCCTAGAAGTACATATGACCAGCTATCTACGTGCTTAAGTAGCTATCTAAGTTCAGGCAAACAGGTAATTCTTAACAGTAAGTATCAAACACATAGATAGGCGCAGTCTATAATAGGATTAACAGGCTATGGCATTATGTAATCAGTAGCAAACTAAATTAAGCCAAGCAACTTAATCGAACAATTTTGCAATAAGTTGCTAACTAAAATTCCGAGAAGCAGGTAACTGAACTTATGCTAGCTCTTTGTACATGCACACAACAACTTCTTTTCGCTTACAAGGTTCTACGAAGGAGTCCATGGCATCAATTGCTTGGATACACAGTCCCAATACTTCTTTCTTCCCACACGGCATTGGTAAGTCGAATGGTTAATCTGGTAAGATCGTGCGTCCTTGATATGTTATATGAGGACATGTAGTCAGACTAGTTGTAGCCACACACATCACACTGGCTTTTACTGTATATTTCATGCGATTACATTTGGCATATCGAGATCTAAGCAATCTACAATAGGATGAAAAGACTGGCATCCTTCACATTATTGGTGAACTCAGTTCATTGAAACAAGCAATTCAACCATTCTATGGGTAAGTCAAAAGCGCCACTGGGAATATTTTTCACTACCCCAATCATACACGCAAAAAGGGGCGACGCCACCATAGGGGCTGGTATGGCGGCCGCCTCGGGTGGCTGGAAGGTGTGCACCTAGCTTGAGTCATCCAGGTTGGCCCAGGCTAGTTTTGTTTGTCCCAACGCACAAGCAGGCAATGTAAAAAATGAAGAAAAACATTTCAATTTGGATGGGCCAATAGCGTAAGTGCAAGGCAGGCCCTATAGCAGGCTCGCGGCCCAAACGAGCGCCTCCCATATCAATCGGCAGCAGGAAAAATCCCAATTCGTTCGCTCCAGCCTCCAGTCTAGTTCGCTCCTAACCTAGCCGCCGCTGGACAGAGCGACACAACACTTCCTCGCGCCCTCGTTGGAGGGCGGTCGCCGGGCTTCAAGCGAATGGAAGGACAAGAAGATGAAGATCCAACCCTGGGTGTAGCCTGCGTGGGAGGCAGCGGCGGCAGCACGGGCATGGCATCGAGCTTGTGCAAACGGACAGTCGCAGCTTGCAAGAGCAGCATGCGCAATGAGCAGGTACATCACATCCCTGATTACAACTAATTCAACTGTTCAATTTCTGGCCAATAGTTAAACCTGACGGTGTTGTAAAACTACCTGTATGTAGGGAATCTATGAGAAAATGAAACCAATTTCTGCTTATTTTATAACTCCCCCAATCAATACTGAACTGACTGAATCTGATGTATCTAATCAAGTTTCCGGTGCAAACATACAAACTCATGTTGTTCTTGAGCCTGAAGTGTCTAACGAATAGACTGCTAATGAAGGATTTGATGCAAACATTTTACATGCTCCTAGTGATGAACATATAGTGTCTAATGAGGGATCTTGTCGGCGTTCTGGGAACGGGGGTCCCCAGACTTGCCTACCTGCGGCCCACGGCATTGCTATGCTAGCAGGCCTGTACGACCCACCTTCATCAACAAGGCATTCAAGACCCTCGCGAGGGGCCAAGCCTCGCGAGGCGGACGACACAAGACCTCCTCAGGAGCGGCCACGCCAGGCAGGCTCACGAGGAGTGGAGAGATCAAGGCAAGGCAAACCTCGCAAGGCTCTCGTGACGTGAGCCATGACGATCGACACCAGGCGGGCGCCAGGCAAGCGCCAGCGCGCGCAGCGTCCTTGTTTCCTCTTTGGTGCTAAGGAGGCAGGCGCAGGCACGGAGTACCGAGGCATCAAGCACAGGTTTCCATATCGATGCAATGAGACCAGGACCCGAAGGACGGCAAGACGGAGGTCACCATGGAGCCCAAGGCGGCGTCACCACCAGAGCCTGTCGCAGGCGAAGACCACTTTTGTCAGGATAAGCTGTACTAGCTGTCCCCTTTCAAATTGGCCATTGTTGTCTCCCTTCCCGCTCAATATTTGGGGAGAGGACCAGGGCTTATATAAGTAGAGCTAGCCACCACCGTAGGGAAGGGTGTCGGTGTCAAAACCGGCGGATCTCGGGTAGGGGGTCCCAAACTGTGCGTCCAAGGCGGATGGTAACAGGAGGCAGGGGACACGATGTTTTACCCAGGTTCGGGCCCTCTCGATGGAGGTAATACCCTACTTCCTGCTTGATTGATCTTGATGATATGAGTAGTACAAGAGTTGATCTACCACGATATCGTAGAGGCTAAACCCTAGAAGCTAGCCTATGGTATGATTGTTGTTGTCCTACGGACTAAACCCTCCGGTTTATATAGACACCGGAGGGGGCTAGGGTTACACAGAGTCGGTTACAATGGGAGGAGATCTTCATATCCGTATCGCCAAGCTTGCCTTCCACGCCAAGGAGAGTCCCATCCAGACCCGAGACGAAGTCTTCAATCTTGTATCTTCATAGTCCAACAGTCCGGCCAAAGGATATAGTCCGGCTGTCCGGATACCCCCTAATCCAGGACTCCCTCAGTAGCCCCTGAACCAGGCTTCAATGACGATGAGTCCAGCGCGCAGATTGTTTTCGACATTGCAAGGCGGGTTCCTCCTCCGAATACTCCATAGAAGACCTTGAACACAAGGATAGTGTCCGGCTCTGCAAAACAAGTTCCACATACCACCGTAGAGAGAATAATGTTTCCACCAATCTAATCTGCTGACACACTTGATATTATGACATCATACTACGTCTCGGTCATTATTCGAACCGTTTTTCTCAACTAGCCTTGGCGCATATCGCGAGGCGGTTTCCTTGGCATGTCTTGTCGAAGCAGAGATCGTGTCCCCTTATTACGGGATTCTCATCAATACGGACATGGGTAACCCAATCGTGCCCGTTGGTATGACTCCTCGATTGTAGGCAAGTCCCAAACGGTCACGAGGAGGACACTTGGTATTCACCCTCTTTATAAAGAGACCAAGGCCTATCAGTTTTTACTCCTCGAACTCAGTCGAATCCTTCCCCCGCCTCGAGTTCCAACACCCGAAGCTCAGGTCAGGTGCTTCGGAGCTTCAACCATGTCTGGATTCAACCTTCAAGGTCGGTGGATGCCTTCCTCCGTCACGGAGGAAGACGTCAAAAAGTTAAGGGAGGCCGGGTTTCTGACCGGCGAGATCCCGCACCGGCTGCCTGCCCGAGGGCAGGTCATTCCCACTCCCAAGCCCGGCGAGAGCGTTGTGTTCGTATCTCACTTCCTCCAAGGGCTAGGCCTTGCTCTAGACCCCTTCGTGAGGGGGCTCATGTTTTACTATGGGTTGGATTTCCATGATCTGGCTCCGGATTCTGTCCTCCACATCTCGTCATTCATCATCGTGTGTGAAGCTTTCCTCCGGATTACCCCTCACTTCGGCCTGTGTCTCAAGACCTTTAAGGTGGAGCCGAAGATGGTCGAGGGGCGGCACATAGAGTGCGGAGGCGCCATAATAAGCAAAAGCGCCGATGCCTCATGGCCAGAGGGTTCTTTCTAGGAGGTGTCCAGCTTATGGCAACGAGAATGGTTTTATATCACAGCTCCCAGGGGTACCAAGTGGGTAGCTCCCCCTGCTTTTCGCTCGGGCCCTCCGCCATAACTAGCGTCATGGGTCAACAAGGGACTGGACTGGGGGCCAGTAAAGGATGTGCCAATACTGTAGAGCCGCATCCAGGATCTCCTAGAGAGAGACATCAGTCTTGCCACGGTAATGCAAGTCATGTTAATTCGTTGAGTCCTGCCCTGCAAACGTTGTCCCCTCCGCATGTGGGAGTTCAACCCGGAGGGACCGCGAGCTATCCATCATTTCCTCGGCATGACGCTCGAGGAGATGTACAAATTGTTCTTCGACCACAAATAATGTGTCCGGACACCACCGAGGATGTGGGTTTGAACTGCAATCGTCCAGATACCCAAGTAAGTAGTCCCGTAACCGAACACGTTGTATCTTTACTTATCACAACACCATTCTGAAAAGTCGCTCTTTGACCAGGACTGGGTAACAAAGGCGAAGATGACCAGGTGTCCGGCCCCCCTCCCCGAGGTCTCATCGGATCCTGTACTAGCCTGGATGCTGGAGCTCGCGCCTTATCAAGCGTCCTTGGGGGAAGACAAAGGGGGGAAGAAAGAGGCTAGCGCCTCCGCGAAGGAGGATAACCGAGGGAAAAAAAACTGGAATTCCCCCTTCCCAAGGAAGGAAGAGGACCGCCTCTGAAGACCTGGAGACAATGGTCTCCAAACGGGGGAAGAAGCCTTCGCCGGAGGGTCGTGTCCCGGGGGATACCCCGGTCGCGCAATGCCCGCAAGGGGGTCAGCCCTCAACCGAGCTGTAAGTAGAAAGGGGACTTTAATAATAAAAACGTCCTGCTTTGCTTCTGAGGAAAATAACCAAAATATTTATCTTGTAGTCCCAATCATAGCTCTTCTCGGCAGAGTTCGTCTTCGGGGGATCTTCTTCCGGAGATGATGGAGTGCGAAGCGCCTCCCCATGCCCTCCCGCCTTACGAGGCAGGCGACCCCGAGGTGTCGTCGCGGAGGGCTTCTCCTGATCCGACAAGGCCAGAGGTTAATCCTTTGGCCACCCGAAGTCCTCAGTATCCGGCTCTTGAAGAAAGCAACCGAAAGAGTCCGGCACCGTCTGTTACGTGGTCGGACGCACTGAAGGATCTGCTAGAGCGAGCGGCTATCTCAGAAGCGCATCGTACACTAATGGGTACGGTGGTTGGGAGGATTTCGTCCGCGGAAAGCGGGTTGCATGAAGCCTTTATGAGTCTGCTGAAAGGTTTTGAGGTACGTGAAATAATGTGTATTTTTGACAGTACCGCACACGTTAAGGTGTGTCCTATGCAGATAGTAGCACCTGAGACTCTGGTTGCTGTAGCAAACGGAAGCAAACCGAGGATCATAGTCCTAGGTAACAATCTGGCCGCCCTCATATGCAGGTGGTGGAAGGTCCGGTGGCTAGCCGGACTGGTGAGTTTGCCGAGCTGAAGCGGCAACTTGATGCGGCGGATGCCGACATCGTGCTTGTCAACAAGCGGCTTGACGAGTCACAAGGTACGTGATTTCTCCGGTTATCAGCACGTAGTAAGAGGAGCATAATGCCAGTATATTTAATATGCTGTGACTGCAGATGGAGCTGCGGCCGTGGAGACCCTTCGGGCGGAACTTGCCCGAGCCAAAAAGCAAGCCAGGAATAGTGATGCGGCTGCTCTGAAGGCGGCCGAAGAGCTGAGGGCCAAACAGGCTGCCCATTGCCAAAGTAAGGAGAAGATGGCCAAGATGGCCGTTGAGTTAAAGGATACAGCCGACCGGTACCGGCTTCTTGAAAAGGAAAACCAAGCGAAGGCGACGGAGCTGGAGAAGGCCATGTTAGCAGCCAAGGAAGCCCGCTCGAAGATCAGAGCGTCGAAGGAGGAGCTGCATCAAGCTGGAGATATCGCGGCTGGGAAGCCCTTCTTGCCGCGGACGAAGTTCGGAGATCCAAAGTATGCCCCTCTTGATCAGCTATGGAGTTCTGCGGACGTGTATGCGGATCTGTCAGCCAGTGCGGCTGATGCAGCCGAGTACTTCAAGGATCAAAAAGATCGTGAAGTGGAAAAGCTATTCTGGTCGCAGTTCAACGGTCCAGCGCGTCCGCTGCTGTTAAATGAGCGCATGACCGAGTGGGCCGAGCTCCATGGGGTCTGTTGTGGATCATCTGTGGCCGAGAGGGCCACGGCCGAACAGTTATTTTGGTTTGGTGCAGCAGTTCCTTCGTGCTGTGCCGTGCATCGACGCTATGAAGAGGTCGGCGTGCATCGAGGGTGCACGGATGGCGCTTGCCCGTGTCAAGACATACTGGGCGGAGATGGAGGCCACCGCAATTGCAAACCCGAGTTCGGCCGTTAGCCGAGTAGCTGCCGAGCACTACTTTGACGAAGTCCTTGAAGGCGCTCGTTCAATAGAGGCTCAGTGCTCGAAGAATATTATGTTTTAGTGACATGTATTCCCATTGAAAAACATTGTTTTACTGATTTATAAAGGCTATTTTTATACTTTTGCCTGAAAGTATTATGATGCCTCCTGTGCGGCCGTTTATGTATATATATATATAACCTGAAAGTTTGCAGTCGTCGGCTTCAGCCCCCACGCATATAATGCGAGGGTGTTCGCAGAAGACGCGTGTTCACACTTGATCCAACGTCTTGGTCCATTAAGGAGGTGATAGCGCAGCGAACTAGGCAATCAGACTATATTGCTTTAACACTTTCACTTAGCCATAGGAGTCTGACAGTGGGGCTACTATATTGCCCCTGGTGGCTCCGCGCTCGTCCGAATATGGGGCGCGTACATGCCTGGCCGGGAAACGGCCCTTCGTTAATGCGGAGGAACCCCGAAGATTCCGCTAGGTCATCGAGTGGTTGACCAGTCTCGTGCTTTATCATGACAGTCAGTTTTCGGCTTTCACTACTGAGGTGCTCGTCCGGCCGAACCAGGGCACAATCGCAGTAGTTCTCCTGGTGCCGCCTTAGCCAATAGAGCGGAACGTAAGGTAGCAAAACACAGGAGCCGGGCAAACCCAACATTTGACCAAATACATGATTCGGAGCTGATGCATATAAGGCCTAACTCGCGACGCCGAACACTCCCTAAGGTATTCGGTCTTTGAAATTTATACCGGGCTAAATGATGCCATTCGATAATGAGCCCCTAATGTCCTGGTACGCGCAATATTCTGACGTGGCCACATGCCAAGAACGTCAGCATCCTTCTCGGTTGTATGGAGAATCCGGAGGATGTGAACAACAAAAGACAGTAAAAAAGGTTGACGCAGGGTCTTAATCTAAAGAGAAACCTTTGAACGGGTCCCTGCTGCACGTCTGCGCCTGTGTCTCTGTTGTGCCGTATCCTGGACGGGTGTAGCATGATTGTCATCTGTAAAAGAGAGAAACTTAATTGAAAGTTGTCGTGCAAAAAATTGGCTATTATAAATGAACCATTTAAAAGTCAAGATGGGTAAAGTTGAGCCGAATTATCGCTAAGAAGCCCCTGGTACCGTCTATAAGGGTATAACCATCAAACCAATCTCTATCCAATGATTAGCCAGTCTCGGCTAGCCATGTCCGTGGTCTTAACGACCGGTTATCTGTTCTGGTGGTGAGCCCATCTAGTGTTTGGCTGTTAAAGCTGCCGTACGTTCTTCTGCTCGCAAGGAGCGCTGAGCATTTCCATGTACTATGATGATGCCACGCGGACCGGGCATTTTAAGCTTGAGAAAAGCGTAATGCGGTATTGCATTAAAGCGAGCGAAAGCCGCTCGTCCCAGTAGTGCTTGATAGCCACTTCAGAATGGAGCGATGTCGAAGGTTAACTTTTCGCTTCGGAAGTTGTCGGGCGAGCCGAACACAACCTCTAGTACTAGAGAGCTCGTGCCGCGGGCCTCTGTGCCTGGTATTACTCCTTTGAAGGTAGTATTACTGTGGCTGATTTTTGTTGGGTTTATCCCCAGTTTGCGGATGGTGTCCTGATATATCAGATTTAGACTACTGCCGCCGTCCATAAGGACTCGTTTGAGATGGTATCCGTTTATTATTGGGTCCAGCACCAAGGCCGCTGATCCTTCATGCCGGATGCTTGTTAGGTGATCCTCGCGATCAAAAGTGACCGGGCAGGCCGACCAGGGGTTGAACTCAGGGGTAACGGGCTCTACGGCTCGTGTATTTTGGAGTGCGTATTTGCTTCTCCTCTTTGTCACGTGGATCACGTTTACTGTTTTGACTTCTGGTGGGAATTTTTTCTGTCCCCCAGTGCCTTGCTGGTGAGGCTCATCCTCGTCTTCGCTCAGTGTGTCCTCCCCCCTGTGTTCGGCGTTTAGCTTGCCGGCATGCTTGAAGACCCAGCATTCTCTGTGGGTATGATTTGCAGGTTTATCAGGGGTGCCGTGGATCTGACATAGTTTGTCTAGAATCTTGTTTAGGCTGGTCGGCCCATCTTTGTTGCCTTTAAAGGGCTTTTTCCGCTGCCCTGGTCGAGAGCCCCTGAATCCGGCGTTTACCGCCGTGTTATCCGGGCTGTCGTCTTTATTCCGGCGCTTGTTTTTACTGCGTCGTGGTTTTCCATTGCCATCCCGGACTTCGGATGTACTTGGGTCGCTGGTGCTGCTTTGGGCTAACCAGGTGTCCTCGCCCGCGCAAAAGCGGGTCATGAGGCTTGTTAGGGCTGCCATTGTTCTCGGTTTTTCTTGGCCGAGGTGTCTAACAAGCCATTCGTCTCGGACGCTGTGCTTGAAAGCTGCTAGGGCTTCGGCGTCCGGAGAGTCGACAATTTGGTTCTTCTTAGTGAGAAACCTGTTCCAAAGCTTTCGGGCTGACTCTCCGAGCTGTTGAATTATATGACTCAAATCGTCTGCGTCCGGAGGTCGGACATAAGTCCCTTGAAAATTAGCCCGAAAAGCATCCTCGAGCTCCTCCCAACTTCCAATGGAGTTTTCGGGGAGGGTTTTTAGCCAGTGCCGAGCTGGTCCTTTGAGCTTGAGGGGCAAGTATTTGATGGCATGGAGATCGTTTCCGCAAGCCATATGAATATGGAGGATAAAGTCCTCAATCCAGACCCCTGGGTCTGTAGTCCCGTCGTACGCCTCTATGTTCACCGGTTTGAACCCTTCTGGGAATTCATGGTCCAGTACTTCGTCGGTGAAACATATGGGGTGTGCGGCACCCCTATATTTAGCTGTACCATGGTGTTTCGACGGTTGTGATATTTGGTTGAGTGCTGGAGTGCGTTTCCTTGATCCGTAGATGGATCTGGTTGCGCTGGCCCTTTGATGCGAGTCCTCGCGTGGGTCATGTACTGACTTGTGTGCGGCCTCGTTGGCCGCTCTATCACGGCCACGAGGTCGTCGATCCGGCCGGTCGGCAGGTTTATTTTTTGGATGTGGGGGCTCTGAGGCCTCATCGTCGAATTCAGGCAGCAGCTTTCGCTTTGGGTAGCCCTTCGTGTGGCGACTGCCACCATATTTTTCTGCCGTATCGAGCACTTTGTTCCATCTACTGTTCAGTGTGTTTTGCGTGGCCTTAAGCCTTTGCTTCTGCTTCTTCAGACTCCTCGCGGTGGCAATAAGCCTTTTATGGAGTTTCTCTTGCTCCAGCTGCCTTTCCTGGATGATGTGTTCATCGTCATCTGGACTGTTGTCTTCTCCGGAGACGGGTTGATTAACTTGGCGCTCGATGTCGCCGTGTTCGGACAGCGGCTTCGTACTTTGTTCATCGTCCGCTGGCTCACCCTGCTCTGTCGCTGGGTCTATTTGGTCGTTGTTTCCTCCGGAGTCGTCCGGGGTAATGTTTTTTCTTGCACTGTTATCGCTGTTTTTGCCGAGGCGAGGTTTGGAGTGGCGCCTACGGCGCCGCCTTGATTGCTTCTCGAAGGAGCTATCCTTTGCTGCATCCTTCCGTTCCTCGTCATCATTTTCTTTGGGTGTATCCACCATGTATATGTCATGTGATGAAGTGGCGGTCCAGTGCCCTGTTGGCGGTGGTTCCTGTTCGTCTCCTGCATCGTTGTCCATACCATCGATGTCTTCGGAGTCGAAATCTAGCATGTCGGTTAAATCATCGACAGTGGCTACTAAGTGGGTGGTGGGTGGGGAATGAATTTCTTCGTCATCCGCATCCCATCCTAGCCGGACATAGTTCGGCCAAGGTTCTCCTGACAGGGAGAGAGACCTTAACGAGTTTAGTACATCGCCGAAGGGCGAGTGCTGAAAGATATCTGCGGAGGTGAACTCCATGATCGGCGCCCAATCGGATTCGATAGGTATGGGCGCAGGCGGCTCGGAGTCCGTGGCCGGAGACGAGTCCATTGGTTCGGCGTCACGGCTCTCGTGAAGGGTAAGGTGAGTGTTCGGCTCTATCGCCGCTGAGAGTGCGGCCTCCAAGGCGGGGTCTATCCGCCCGTCCTCGGACGATGCGATCTGTTCCGGATTGAAGGCCGGAGTAGTTGCCGGGGTGATCTTCCGAACACTATCCGACGGCAGAGCTATATCATGCTTGTCGCGATCATGCGGCACACCTGGCATGGGCTCGAGTCCATCGAAAATCAAGTCTCCGCGGATGTCGGCAGTGTAATTCAAGTTTCCGAACCCGACCGGATGGCCAGGGGCATAGTTCTCGATCTGCTCCAGATGGCCAAACGAGTTGGCCCGCAGTGCGAAGCCGCCGAATACAAAGATCTGTCCGGGGAGGAAGACCTCACCCTGGACCGCATCGTTACCGATGATCGAAGGGGCCATCAAGCCTTATGGCGACGTCACAGTGGAACTCTCAATGAAAGCACCAATGTCGGTGTCAAAACCGGCAGATCTCGGGTAGGGGGTCCCGAACTGTGCATCTAAGGCATATGGTAACAGGAGGCAGGGGACACGATGTTTACCCAGGTTCGGGCCCTCTCGATGGAGGTAATACCCTACTTCCTGCTTGATTGATCTTGATGATATGAGTAGTACAAGAGTTGATCTACCACGAGATCGTAGAGGCTAAACCCTAGAAGCTAGCCTATGGTATGATTGTTGTTGTCCTACGGACTAAACCCTCCGGTTTATATAGACACCGGAGGGGGCTAGGGTTACACAGAGTCGGTTACAATGGGAGGAGATCTACATATCCGTATCGCCAAGCTTGCCTTCCACGCCAAGGAGAGTCCCATCCGGACACGAGACGAAGTCTTCAATCTTGTATCTTCATAGTCCAACAGTCTAGCCAAAGGATATAGTCCGGCTGTCCGGATACCCCCTAATCCAGGACTCCCTCAAGGGGGATCGAACTCATTCAGAGGCATCTCACCCACACGAGTTCGCCAAGCACAAGAACACCTCAACCTCAGGAGGCTGTTCTTCCCCTTGTACTATTCTTCATCAGCCCAAGAGGCAATCCACCACCACCACACTGGAGTAGGGTATTACACCACAACGGTGGCCCGAACCAGTATAAATCTTGTGTCTTTCTGTGTTGCGAGTTCGTCGAGTTCGTCCGCGAGATCTTAGAGAGCTAGGGCGTGGATCGGTAGGGAGGAGATCTTCGCACGCACCCCAGTGTTCGAACCTTAAGGGTTTTGCCGGAACCCGAGATCCGACATTTGGCGCGCCAGGTAGGGGTGCGCCATAGCTTCTCTTCCGTCGATCTGCGCTCCGCCCGCATGGCAGGCGCCCCGCCATCGACTCCGACGGCCAGCATCGACGACGGGCCAGGGGGCTCCGAGCCCTGGCCCCCGCCCTGCGCGGGTGCGGTGGCCACCTAAGTTCAGGCCGGAGATGCCGCCACGCTACGACGGTGCGGCGGACCCGATAGTTTTCCTGCTAGCATACGAGGAGGCCATCCTTGAGGCTGGGGGTGATGATAAGGTCATGGCCAACTGGCTTCCCATGGCCCTCGCTGGCGAACTGCGCGCCTGGCAACTCAACCTTCCCGGAACCACGGTGGCGTCCTCAGAGGAGCTGCGTGACCTCTTCACTGCGCGCTACGCGGCACCGGCACACCACATGTTCGCGGCCCTGCTAGGTGGCTCCCAGGCGCCGCCTTCAGATCACCACATCAAGTCGTTCCTCCGCCAGATTGGTGCCGCTTCCAAGCACTCGGGGGCTTCGCCCGGCTGGGCCGCGCCTGAGGCCGACATCACCTTCAGCTCAGAAGACCACCCCGTCACCACCACCGGCTCGGGCATGCTTTCGATGCTCTGCATGCCCACCATCTACCACGTGGCCGTCACCAAGACCCTCATCGACGGCGGCGCTGGCCTCAACTTGCTCTCCGTGGAAGCCTTCAGCCTTCTTCACATGCCGCTCGAGCGGCTCAGCCTCAGCAAGCCTTTCTCAGGAGTTCGTGGCGGCGCTGCCCGCTCCCTGGGGCAGATCCGCCTTCCTGTCACCTTCGGCATGCGCAACAACTACCGCACCGAGTTCGTCGACTTCGACATTGCCCGCATCGGCCTCCCGTACAACGCCATCCTCGGGTACCCAGCTGTGGCCCAGTTCATGGTGGCGACTCGTCCAGCCTACAACCTCATGAAGATACCTGGAAGCAAAGGTGTCCTCACCGTCAAGGGGGACACCAAGGAAGCCGATGACATTGCCAGGAGGGCATGCAAGCGGCAGCCCCAGGAGCCTGGCGTCTTCGAGGAGCGGCTCTTCAAGCCGTCCGCCACGCCACCACTTTCAAGCACAGCATGACCTCGGGAGGAGCTCCCATAGCCGCCTACCACGGGAGACCCAGCTTGTGGCCCGACCTTAGGAGCTCGCCTGCTTTTGGCACTCGAGCCCCAAGAGGGATGTTGGACCAAGGAATTCAAGGAATATCTGATGCAAGGGGTGCTACCGGAGAAGGAAGAGGACGCAGAGCGCGTGGCCCGGCAAGCCACGGCATACTGTATCCAGGACGGTGAGTTGTACAGAAAGCGACCGAATGATGTTTCGCTGTGCTCCATTTCCAGGGACCAGGGGAAGGAGTTGCTGATTGACATACACGGAGGGGACTACGGACACCAGTCGTCGTCACGGACTCTCGTCGGTAAGGTATTCCGCAGTGGGTTCTATTGGTCCATGACGCTCAATGACGCAGCCGAGCTGGTGAAGTCCTGTGAAGCTTTCCAGTTCCACCCCAAGCAGATCCATCAGCCGGCTCAGGGCCTCCAGACTATAACACTCACATGGCCGTTCGCGGTTTGGGGGCTGGATATCTTGGGCCCTTTCCCTGGAGCACCAAGGGGCTACCGCTACCTCTATGTCGCCATCGACAAGTTCACCAAGTGGGCGGAAGTGGAAGCCGTCCGCACCATCCCAGCCGGTTCCGCGGTCAAGTTCATCAAGGGCCTCGTGAGCGTTTCGGGGTCCCCAATCGCATCATCACCGACAATGGCTCGCAGTTCACCAGTAACCTCTTCAAAACATACTGTGCTAACCTTGGAACGCAGATCTGCTACGCTTCGGTGGCGCACCCCAGGAGCAATGGCCAGGCTGAACGCGCCAACGCGGAGGTCCTAAGAGGCCTCAAGACCAGGACCTTCAAGAAGAAGCTCGAGGCCTGTGGCAGGGGTTGGCACGACGAGCTCTAGTCCATGCTATGGTCCATCCACACCACCGCCACTAAGCCGACTGGCGAGACCCCATTCTTTCTTGTCTACGGAGCCGAAGCCGTCCTCCCTCACAAGGTGAAGCATCGCTCCGCATGGGTCCTGGCGTTTGATGAGACGCAGCAGGACGCCACGCGAAGGATGGACCTCGTAATGGGGGAGGAGCGTCGCCACGAAGCTGCACTGAGGGTGGCAAGGTACCAGCAGGCGTTGCGACGATACCACTACCGCAACATCCGCTCCAGGACGCTCGAGGCGGGCGACCTCGTCCTGAGACGGGTCCTCTCTAGGGAAGGGTTGCACAAGCTCTCACCCGTGTGGGAGGGCCCATTCAGGGTCGTCCATGTCTCCACGCCCGGTGCCATGCACCTGGAGACACAAGACGGGGTGCCCATCCAGAACGCCTGGAACATCCAGCACCTCCGGAAGTTCTATCCATGAAGCAAGGCCCAGTGCCTGTGAAGAAGGCCCGGTGCCTGTGCAGAATCGCCGTCCGTGACACTCTCACGTAATAATGAGTGGGCTGTACATGCCCCGAAGTCTCCGGAGAGCCGCCCTCGGGCCTCGGGGGCTCCGTCCCACGCCTAGTGGCAGCACTTAGCTCCGCGCTGGTGAGAAGACTTGAAGACTAGACTAGGTGCCGGACGCGGCTTTTCATTTGCTTTCCATAGTTGGCTCGCCTTCTCTTAATTGAAATTTGCTTCTGGTGTTCCTTGCTGATCTGGTTCCGTCGCCTTTTGCCACCTTTTCTGAATCTGGTTCGCTTGTGTTCTCTCTCTCGCATACCTCGCGAGGGGGCTAGGCAAGTGCCCTCGCAAGGGTTTCTTCCTCCTGTGTTGTTCCGTCCCTCTCCCTTCGGTCTGCTTTCTCGCGAGGCACCCTCGTTCGAGCCTACAAGCTGGCGCACCTCTCCTAATCCGTGCCCCTCGGGTACCGCGATATGAAGCGCTGGGTCAAGGCTCGGGTGAAAAGTCTCCTAGCGGGCTTCCTAATGAATTTTTTGCAGTTCCTGAGCAACCATTAAAGCCAAGACGGGCACGAGGAAACAAGTGCCTCGTGAAGAGGAGGCTGCCCCGAACGCGCCAGGCTAAGTTATCTCCGCACAAAATAACGACACAAGCGCAAAAGTAACAAGCATAGCGTAATGATTGAGGAACCACAGTTCGATACACGCCCCTCCGGGCCCATACTGGTTTCGTTGTGATGCAGGAAAGAAAAGAGGAACAAAACAAAAGCGGTGTTGCAGCGAACCACGGAGGCAGGCCTCTAGCGACGTCCCGAGCCTAGTCGGCCCCTCCTCGCGCTTCACGGAGGCGCGGCGACGAGAGGACCCGCCACCACCTTCGAAGGGAGCGCGGCGGCGTGGCGGCTGGTCATAGCCACCGCTGCTGGAGCTTTCGCCAAGAGAAGAGCCACCGTAGCTGGACGAGGCGCGGCCGGCAGGCTCGCCCTCACCCTCGTCACGACCATCACCGAGACCAAGCACCTCCTCGCCATCGTTCGTCTTGGGGCAGCATCCGGCGCGGCAACTATCTTCCCCAAAGACCCTCACGTAGAGGGTCGCATCGCCGTCGTACTTGAAGTGGAGGGTGCACCGCTTGCCTAGACCACGCGCGCGGCCGAACGTCTGCCAACTGCGGGCCAAGGCTATGTAGCCTGCGACGTAGACCTCAACCACGACCAAGGAGGCCCTGCTGCAGCAGCCGTCCGCCTGCCGCCACAGCCCGCCGGGACCAGAGGCCGGCAACTCATCGACGAAGAAGCGGGGAAGCTGAAGCTAGTTGCCGGCCGGATCCTCCGACCAGACAACGATCTCCGGCAGCACCTCTGCCGAGTGGAAGCGCAGCCGAGGAGGCCGCGCAACCACGGCACGTCTCACCTCATGGATGGGGCTGCCGCGACCGAAGCGACCCCCGCCATGCGCAGTGGCGCCACCCCAGGAGCGGGGGGCCACGGCGGGAGTTGTGATGTGCTTACGAGGACGACCGCGTCCCCGCTTGGGCGCCGGAGAACCGGGCCCCTCGTGAGGGGCCTTTCCCTTCTCCGCGGTGGAGAACCTCTTCGGCGGCTCCATTGGAGTCGGTGGTGGAGCAGAGGAGGAAGGAGCAGGCGGAACAGGAAGAAATGGGCGACGGGGGCTCCGTCCCCTCCCCCATTTATAGCAGGAGAAGGCCAACCAGTGCCCCCCATGATCACAGGTAATGATGGTTTTCCTTGCATGTCGCAGGGACTTGTCAAGTCGGGCAGTTGCCGAGGCAGCATGGAGAAGCGGAGACGCCCACGTCCAATCAACCGCCACGCGTCAACCGAGGCCGCAGGCTTTTGGGGCCCGCGGCACTCCGCGCTTGACCTTTGGCTTCGCCTCGAAGCCAAGCCCGAGCGCGCCTTGGGCCTGGGGGCTACTGTCGGTGTTCTGGGAACGGGGGTCCCCAGACTTGCCTGCCTGCGGCCCACGGCGTGGCTATGCTAGCAGGCCTGTATGGCCCATCTTCATCAACAAGGTATTCAAGACCCTCGCGAGGGGCCAAGCCTCGCGAGGCGGACGACACAAGACCTCCTCAGGAGCGGCCATGCCAGGCAGGCTCACGAGGAGCGGAGAGATCAAGGCAAGGCAAACCTCGCGAGGCTCTCATGACGTGAGCCATGACGATCGACACCAGGCGGGCGCCAGACGGGCGCCAGCGCGTGCAGCGTCCTTGTTTCCTCTTTGGTGATAAGGAGGCAGGTGCAGGCGCGGAGTACGAAGGCATCAAGCAAAGGTTTCCATATCGGTGCAACGAGACCAGGACCCGAAGGACGGCAAGATGGAGGTCACCATGGAGCCCAAGGCGGCGTCACCACCAGAGCCTTTTGCAGGCGAAGACCACTTTTGTCAGGATAAGCTTTACTAGCTGTCCCCTTTCAAATTGGTCGTTGTTGGCTCCCTTCCCGCTCAATATTTGGGGAGAGGACCAAGGCCTATATTAGTAGAGCTAGCCACCACCATAGGGAAGGGGATCAAACTCATTCAGAGGCATCTCACCCACACGAGTTCACCAAGCACAAGAACACCTCAACCTTAGGAGGTTGTTCTTCCCCTTGTACTGTTCTTCATCAGCCCAAGAGGCAATCCACCACCACCACATTGGAGTAGGGTATTACACCACAATGGTGGCCCGAAATAGTATAAATCTTGTGTCTTTCTGTGTTGCGAGTTCATCAAGTTCGTCCGCGAGATCTTAGAGAGCAACGGCGTGGATCGGTAGAGAGGAGATCTTCGCACGCACCCCAGTGTTCGAACCTTAAGGGCTTTGCCAGAACCTGAGATCCGACAGATCTAATGCAAGCATTTTACAAGCTCCCATTGAAGGATTTAGTGTCTAATGATGATCTGCAATGTTGAGAGAGACATAGAGATTTGCAGGCATTGATGACAAGCAAATTATAGTACATTTTCATGGCTTGAGGAAACGTCGAGGCCATCTACGAGAAAGTCCCTGTATCATGACAATGTAGCATAAATACTTTTCTAGTCTATTGTTTGAAACTATTGGCATACTTGTGCAGGATAGATATATTGATATGCAGTTTGCGCACTGGTTATAGGTGCAATTACACTTCGATATTTTCAGCCAGAGAACGAACAATTCAAGCAGGTATAGACCATGTTAGTAGTCCTTGTACACCATGTTGCATTTTGTGTTTTTGGTGGTTACATCATTTAGTGTTTTACTTTGGATCATTAGCTGGTTTTCAAAGTGCATGTAGCTTCACATTTCTCAAGTTATGTTGATTTCCAGAGTGCAAGTGCCTTCGTATTTTTTTAGTTAAATGTTCGCCCCTGGTAACTTGAATTCATGGATCCGCCACTGCAAACAAATCATACACGCAGGCTAGTACGAATTAAATGAAATGCAGGGACTTACACTAGCTCGTTGCACAGGCTCACTGCAGCTCTGCTTGCGCTTGGGATTTTCCATGTACAAGTCCATGTTACCACTTGCTTGGATGTGCAGGCCTTGTGCTCCTTGCATCCCCCTCTGTATTTTGACACGGCAAATGGTTGATCAAATAAGAGGAATTGACCTTGCTGTTGTACCGGAGGACAGATACTTACAAGGTTATACAGGTGTGCAGGATGTGTACCAGATCCCGTAGCGCCATCATGCTTCGCTAAAAAAATGGTTTTGCTTGTTTTAGATGATATCTCCAGAAGAAATAAGAGTTAAAGTCAGAGTTGCATAGGCGTGTAAGCTAAAGAGAGCAGTGAAAGGATATCCAAACATCGTCGGAACAGTGCACAACGGAGTGATGTGTGGATACCTAGTTCGGGCCGGCGTTTGGGCATGCTCGCCTAGGTAGAGTGCGGATCACTTCAGAGCCGTTGAGGGTGATGCACTGGCTTTGGCTTGCCGCACACGGATGCAGATCTTGAGTGGCAGCGGAGTGCTACGATGCAGTGGACGAGACCATTAGTGAAGCCCCAACGGCCTCAGGGGGCGGAGGTGTGACGATGTGTTCAGTGAAGTAGCCCCGGTGAGGTGGGAGACGGCGTCGGTGAAGCGCACCTGATGTGGTGGAAGTCGGTGTCTGTGAGGCACGTCGGTTGCGGCGGCCGACGTTGTCGGTGGACCACCCGGTGCGGTGGACGAGGGCGTAGATGAGGTAGCTCCGGCGTGGTGGTGAAGCGCGACCATCGTCTTCGTCGTCGTCGTCCAACACAGAGGTGGGGAAAGAGACAAGACGAGGGGCGATTTGAACTTGCTTGGGTTGGCGGCGAATTAGGGATTTGAGCAATCTGGGCGCGGAAGGGGATGGTGGAGAAGGGTGATTTTGCAGGGCTGGAATTGGGGCCGCCAGATATTTCAATCCGAAACATGGAAGCATGAACTTATTTTGTCGTCGCTCTTTTTTTTGGGGGGGGGGAGGGGGAGGGAGGGAGGGGGTGGGTAGCTGGGTGCTAAGCGTCCATATGACACACGCGACCACCACGGCACGACCCTGGTCTGCCTGGTGCGCCTACATTTGAGAATGCAAACGAATCTTCTTTCATTTGCAAATGAATCTGTATGTATTACCATGCCCGTGTTTTCCTTGCAAATAAGTAGTCATTCGAAACGAGATACTATAAATTAATTAATGAGGAGTTATTTGAAAAAAATTTGAAATGGTATCCATGCTAACATGGATTAGAGTGTGTGTCACATAATTAGTTATTTGAATTAGAGTGTGTGTCACATAGCGATCTTCAATTCTAACATGGATTTCACATTTCACGGTATCCATGCTACTTTTTTAATACAAATTCATATGTATATGATGAACACCATGTTAGTGAGAAAACTTTGGATGGATTCAAACATATGACCTACAAAATAGCACAACAATCGAGTCAATGTCAACTTTTCCAAACCTAGTATGGCACGAATTCAAAATAATTACCCATATGCATGGTCCTCAATTCAAATCTTACAATGTATATCGAATTGAAACATCGATATTAAGTCTCGTACTCTCTACGTTCAAATGTTGTTTTTAGCCCCCCCCTCGACACACACGCTACATACTTCCTGTATCGGTCAATCTTCCTCTCCTAACCACCTTAGGAAGCTATCGGTTTTCGACAGACATTCATTCTTTCTCTCCATGTTTCGATCTCTAACTCTCTCAACTATACAACCCCCTTTTTCCACTCTGTTACCAAATGTATTTACCTCCCACACCCGCCATTGCACCCCATGTCGAGCTCTCTCTCTCTCCCTCCCACCCTCTCTCGCTAGATACATGCATTGCCTATCTAGCCCCCAACCTCTCATGCGCACGCACGCACGTTGTCCATCTAGGTCACTCCCTCGAGACTGTCTCACTCTTTCTTCCGCATGGCGGGCCACACTCGCTCAGTCTCGCTCTCTTTATCTCAGTCTCGATTCACCTCGTTTTCTTTCACACACAAATGATATATCTCCCTGTTCGGTCCTCGATCGACACACTCTATACTCTCTCATGTAGATTGTCTATCTAGGTCAGTCCATCCAAGCCGCCCCCACTCTTTCAACCTCATGGCGGGCCACGCTCGCTCAATCTCTGTCTCTCTCTCCCTCTCTCTCTCTCTCTCTCTCTCTCTCTCTCTCTCTCTCTCTTTGTATGTCTCGATTGACCTCGCTCTTTCTCGGACACAAACGATATATCTCAATGTTTGAGCCCAATTCGACATATTCATATTGTATACTCTCTCACGCACATTGTCTATCTAGGTCACACTCTCCAACCCGTTTCACTCTTTCGATCGCACGACGACCCACACTCGCTCAATATCTCTCCCTTTATATATGTAATCGATTAACCTTGCTTCCTCTCACGCACAAAATATATCTACATGTCTGTGACTGGATCATCTCTCAAGCTCTATGTTACAACCCTCACCCTTCCCAAAAGCTCAATCGGACAATATCTCTCCAGAGCATATATATCTTCTCAATGAATGTCAGACCACACTCTCTTTGTCTCTATCTATCTATATGTCTCTCGATTGACCTCGCTTTCTCACGCTGTATCTTCCACACATTGAAGCTACCTCTACATCCCTCGCAAAGCTGGAGCTATTTACATTGCGAGGGGGACTCCAACCTTGGATTAATTTTGTGTAGGCATTTATACTGATGGATTTGGATTATATTTTCATAGCGTTCAGCCCACAACTACTCCAAACACCGTTGCAACCCCCGCACCGCCCCCAATTGATTTCCCTTTGGCTCGGTCATCGCTCTCTCGCACGTCCTTTCTCGCCTTCAACGTAGCACCATGGTATTATTGCAAAAAACTCTGTTGTTCTCTTTAATTATTACAAATAAGCTACAAAACTATACACTGATAGTGCACCTGGAATGGAACAAATTCCGACCCACAAATTAATGTGCTACAAACTACACACTGAGGGGCCAACCTGTGATGAAACAAATTTGGACCCATATACAAATTAAAAAATAAAGGACGAGGATCGAACATGCGACCAGGGCCTTCAAGACACACGTCAATAGGCAACATACGTAGAACAACAATGTTTGTTGTACCCCCTTTGTTCATATAATGTTTTTATATTACCACAGCCTATTTAATGGATAACATGTAACATTATTTCTAGTACATTAGTGGGACCGGCTCGTTAGCACGTACTATTTGCCTTCACTTACTGGTGGGTTCCATGTGTGCTCTCTCTCTCCTCCCCTTCTGCATTTAGACGCACGGGCACACACGAAGAACTCGTGGGCGATGTTGCCGTTGACCATATCTGGACGCGTTCACAAGTTACGGCACCAGTTTCACGTACTAGGAGTACTAGTCAATGTGTACGTGCAATGCACGTTAATTTGGAAGTATATTAAGTGCATGCGGATATCAAGTAGGATATTATTTGCGTGTTATTATGTGATTAGCACTATTTTTGGCATGAAATTAACTGCACGCTAAACGTGTTGAGCGCTCGACATTGAAGTAGTCTAGGTTATTGGATGAGAAGGAATACATGTGGCTTGATGATATTTTATATTTAATTTGACACGGCTCTAGCAGAACATTCAATCGATCAAACCATAGATTTCATTCAGTCTGACTCCGACTTTACATTCATACGACGATCGATCTAAAATAAATGGAAATGATAAATGTTCGGATTTTAAGCATGGCAATCCGAATGTTTTTCGTGGCAAATTTAGATTATGCGGCGGCGGCGGGGGCGTCTTGCAGTGGGAAGCAGCTCTTCTGCCGTGCTCTGTGTGTCGTCGAGCCACTGACCGACGGCGACGGCGGCGTCTTGCGCCGTTGTTGGCGTACTCCTGGATGTTGGTCCTAGCTTCAAGGAAGGCCACAATGTTCTGGACTTCGGTCTCGAGGAGGGAGTCAACTAGCGGGAGGAGGCGACTGGTGTTGGTGCAAGGAAGCGGTCGACAGCGGACATCCATGCCACTGAGGGGGGCACTGGCACCCGCGCTGGCAACGGAGCGGCGGAGACATTCATGTGCACGGGCACCGGCACGGGCGCGCACGTCAGTGCACGCACAGGCACATGCGCTGGCAGGTGCACGGGCACCGGCACGAGCATGCGCGTCAGTGCAGCGCATGCGCATGCGCTAGCAGGAGCACGGGCGCGTGAAAGTCGGCGGGGACCTCGTGGAACCCCGTGGCATCAAGCTCGGCGACAATGTGCGGCTCCCAGCCCATCAATGCGAAGGGGATGGGTGCTGGAGTAGTCAGGGTGACGGGAGCCGGAACGGGAGCGGGGACATGCGCGACGTCTTCCCGCAAGGCCGGTTCAAGCTCGTCCCAAAGCGCCTTATGTTCTTGAGACTCTGGCTGGGTGTCTTCCTCGGGAAACTGGAAGACTAAGGGCAGACCATCGTGGTGCGGCATGGCGTATGGTTAGGTGAGGCTGGTTGGAGGTAGACGACAGGAGAATCGGAGAGGAAGAGAGAAGATTGTAGCAATACCAGGTAGTGCGGGGTTGATTTTAAACTGTGGCGCCGGCGACATTAAAAGTGGGAGCAGTTGGGACGAAGGTGGGCGGTGGAGCCGGGTCAAAGGGCTCGCCTCCCGGTGAGCCTGCGCAGCGGTCTGCTCGCACGCCTCCCTGTCAGCCGGCGCAGTGGTCTGCTCGCACGCCTCCCGTTGACTCACACGCTTGCTCGGATGGCACCTGCCGATGAGAAGCGGGACTCGTGGCGGCACGTAAATGCCCACGGTTTGAATAGTGAAAGCGTTCGCCTTAACGTGACAGGTCTTTATTCCAAAATACCTTGGCTCTTCATTTGTGCAACTTCTCATAAGCAGCTTGTCTCAAATTGAAGAAAGAAATTACGTAGGAATATTTGTGCCATATCACGTGACCATGCTCAGTTTCATGAATTTCTAGTCACTTTTGGATTTTCTGAAATTTAAAATCCAGGATGCGAAACAATATCATAACCTACATCATGCAATAATTTTTCAAGCGATACATATTTCCTGTTGTATTTCTTAAGAAAGGATTTGGTCAAACATTTTGCTTAGTTAGACTTCAGACAAGTTATATATGCAGAGTAAAAGGATAACCCCTCCGTACCAGTGCATTGCTTGATATATTAACTCAAGTACTAGGCAAGAACAAACGGGCTCAATTCTGTGCTCATCCTGGTGTAGTAGTGTTGGAGATATGCCCTAGAGGCAATCATGTATGATGATATTTCCAATGTGTTTATGACTAAAGATAGTCCTTGGACATTATCAATGATGTGTATCAGCAAGTACGTGACTTGTTTGTGGGACTATGCATTGTATGATAACTGTCCTAAAAGGTCCCTAGTCGAAAGGGCTGTGTGGACGCGCTGCCAACTAGACTAGCATATGACACGGTTGATGGCTTGGTCTCACTAGCCATGAAGCATTGGATGCTAACCGGATAATATGGGCTTGGAAAGGTCTGGTCGGATTCGACATAGTCGGATCCGAGTTGAGATAAGGTCCGAGTCGGACAGACCCAACTATGAGACGCAGCGATATGTCATCTATGAGTCTCTAGTACAACATACATTCTATGTTTTAAGACCTGAGCTGGCACATGTACTCGGGATGGTGACAGACTTGCTTTGGGCTGACCAAACGCTACTCCGTGACTGGGTAGTTACAAAGGTAGGTTTCAGGCTTGTCCAGACCCATGCTGCGAGACATGGTCGAGCAAGATGGGATTTGCCCCTCCGACCAGGAGAGATATACTCTGGGCCCCTCGTGTGATCCGACCAGGATAAGCATGGCCATGCGACAAGGATTATGAGATAATCCAGATAGTGGTCAGCATCACTGGAACGAGAAAGAGGTCGGGCTAGCACAAGGATGACAGACTCGCCTTGAGCTCGACAACATATATCGTGTGGTAAAAGGAATGGATGTGTGATGTACAGGTTCGCCTAACCAGGTTCATAGTCTGCTTGGTGTTCGGCATGCCTTGCTAGAGGCCGCTACCAACTGTGCGGTTCGGAGGTGATCCGAACTACGACCAAGCCGGCTTGAACCTAAGGGGTCGCACGCTTAAGGGAAGGAACCTACGAGGTCCGATCCGGGGACACTGGTCGGATGTGATCCGAGTTGTATCCGGATTGTGGCCGAGTAGACTTATGGGCTTTAGGGTCCGTGCGAGGCCCAAGTGTTGAGCCTGCGACGGACGCCTATATAAAGTGGAGGTGTCGCACACTCATGAGGCTGATCGCTTCGGCGCTGTCACTAGGGTTTGCATGTGTTGCGAATAGACACCTCCACTCGTCGCCGGTTGTGTGATCGGACCTAGCAGTCCGCCGCACTACCTTCCTCCTGCATGCGCGAATACCATTAGAGGCGGTGCACCTGCACCGCTCCGGCGAACTTGTACTTGGGATCGGACGATCGGCTGTCCGAGGGAGATCGGACGAGGAGGAGACGATCCACGCGGACGTGCTGCCCCAACTCTTCTTTCGCTGCACGGCACTGCGTGTCTAGTGGTAACGAACTATGATCCATCTCCCGTAGTATGTTCTTGGTTGTTCCGCGCGTAGGAAATTTTAAATTGCAATCGACGCACCCTACCGTAGAACCCAACAGTGGTATCAGAGCCTCTGCTATAGGATTTGGATTTAGATCGTATGCATATTAGATATGTGGAGGCGGCAGATGAGATCTGTCGTCGTTTATGAGATTGGCTATGTGCACGGTTGATGAGATCAACTGCACATGGGGATCGATGAGGCTATGTTTTCTGTCAATCGGGACCGCCGTGTGCGTAGCGCCTTGTATTTCGTACACGATCACACAAACCGGTAGAATGCGATTCTATGCATAACTTTGTTTTGCAGGGTTTGATGTGAATAGTATGGCTCATGTGTATGTGATGCATGTGTGTAATTTATACATGGCCTGCGCGTCATGTTTGTCAGCCGGCAGGAGCCAAAGTGCTGTCATTATATTGTATAACGACCTGCGTGTCGACTTGTGACTCTATGTAAAATTCATGACTAGTTGTAGTAGTTGGATAATAGAGATCACGTTGGCGGCTTGGCGTCCTGGCGTGACAAACAAGATGGAGTTCCTAGATGGTCATCAGAGTCGGAGCCGACCTGGAAGAACGTCCATGAAGGAGCCATACTGTTTCACAATATATGTTTAATTGTGATTGTTATGCTTCTTGTTTTCTATGCATGTTAGAATGGTAGAAAGATCCCTCATGAATATCAAGCGAATTGCCATCCCCGATGTTGCACCTTCGCACGTCAAGTACGTCTAGTAGTGGGCTCATAAAATTGAGGTGCTACTGGGTGTCCTTGAACTGAAGGGTTCGTGTCGGACACGGACATGCACTGCATCCGGTTAGCTTGACAAGGCTATCAAAACGGTTTTGGGCCTTGTGGCAAAGAAGGTTGGGGGCCGGGGTATGAGATACCTTCCCGACCGACAGGAGTCGTATAGAGATACGATTAGCAAGGAGTTGCTTACCGGATAGGCATGTTGTCTAGCAGTGATGCTAAAGCTCACTAGTCGCATGTGCTAGTCGGATCCTGAATCACTGAAAGTTTGCCGAGGGATGCCAACTTTAGTGGGAGTATTTTCGTTTAAGGCTAGAATTACTCTACATAAACACATTGCTTAGTGATTGCATATTTTGTTGTTGTAGATCAATGGCACCACCTGCTCAACCCAACTTTGCATTGAAATCAATTCTGGAAAAGGATAAACTGAATGGAACAAACTTTACCACCTGGTATAGAAATCTGAGAATTGTTCTCAAGCATGATAAAAAGGAACATGTTCTAGAGGATCCACTTCTAGAGGAACCTACTGATAATGGTAGTTCCACAGCTAAGAATGCCTACCATAAACTCGTTGATGAATCAACGGAGATCAGCTGTCTGATGCTGGCTTGTATGGAGCCCGATTTGCAACAACATTTCGAAAATGTTGAGGCTTACGATATGATCGAGAGTCTCAAGAGCATGTTTCAGACACATGCTAGGACCGAAAGGTTCAACGTCTGGCGATCCTTGATGGATTGCAAGCTGAAGGAAGGTGATCCACTGAGCCCACATGTGATCAAGATGATCGGATATGTGCAAGCTTTGGATCGGTTGGGCTTCCTGCTCTTGGATGAGCTGGCTACTGATGCAGTTCTGGGTTCTCTTCCGCCCAGCTATGGGACGTTCATCTCGAACTACCATATGCATGGCATGGATAAGAAGCTCACTGAATTGCATGGGATGCTTAAGGTGGCAGAGCAGGATATTAAGAAAGGCACGCATCAAGTGTTGATGGTGCAGAAATTGGCTAAGTTCAAGAAGAGTTGGTCTAAGAAGAAGGCTAAGGCAAAGGGCACGGAGATGGTAACCTCCGCCGCTGCGCCGAAGTCTGGACCGGACTCGAAGACCATTTGCTATCATTGCAAGGAAACTGGTCACTGGAAGAGGAACTGTAGCAAGTGGCTTGCAGAGCATGGCAAGAAGGCCGGAAATGCTTTTACAGGCAAAGGTACACTTGTTGCATGTGTTATAGACATTTACCTTGCTGACATACCTAGTAGCTCTTGGGTATTTGATACCAGATCGGTTGTTCATATTTGCAACTCGATGCAGGGGCTGGTAAGAACTAGGCGTGTGGCACAAGGGGAGATTGACATCAGGGTCAGCAACAAAGCAAGAGTTGTTGCGTTGGAGGTCGGCATGATGCAGCTCCAGCTTCCTTCTGGATTTATTTTGGAATTGAATAATTGTTATTACATTCCTGCACTTAGTCGGAACATTATTTCTGCCTCATGTTTGATGAGTCAGGGTTATGAATTCAATTTAAAGGACAATGGTTGTTCATTTTATTTGAATGGTCTGTTCCACGGCTATGCACCCATTGTTGATGGGCTATTTATACTGAATCTGGAATAGGAACCGGTCTATAACGTGAATGTCAAGAGGCATAAGCCTAATGAGATAAATCCGACATACTTCTGGCATTGCCGGCTTGGACACATTAGTCTGAAATGCATGAAGAAGCTCATGATGATGGGCTTCTAACTTCGTTCGACTTCGCGTCGTTCGAGACATGTGAATCATGCTTGCTTGGCAAGATGACTAAGTCTCCTTTTGCAAAGAGTTGCGAGAGGGCGTATGAGCTATTGGAACTTATACATAGTGATGTGTGTGGTCCAATGAGCACAACTGCCAGAAGTGGCTATCAGTACTTCGTGACTTTTACCGACGACTTGAGTAGATATGGATATATCTATTTGATGAGGCACAAGTCGGAAAGTTTTGAAAAGTTCAAAGAGTTTCAGAACGAGGTTGAGAATCAGCTCGGCAAGACTATAAAGCTTCTATGATCTGATCGTGGAGGTGAGTACATGAGCCAAGAGTTTGATGATCATCTGAAAAGTCAAGGTATAGTACCTCAGCTCACACCTCCGGGTACGCCACAGAGAAACGGCGTGTCAGAAAGGAGGAATAGGACCTTGTTGGACATGGTCCGGTCTATGATGAGCAAGTCGGATTTACCCTTGTCATTCTAGGGATACGCTCTAGAAACTGCAGCTTTCACACTTAACAGGGTACCATCAAAATCCGTAGACAAGACACCACATGAGATGTGGACCGGGAAGAGTCCCAGTTTGTCTTTTCTAAAGATTTGGGGCTGTGAAGCATTTGTCAAGCGACTTATGTCAGACAAGCTTACACCTAAGTCGGATAAATGCATATTCGTGGGATATCCGAGGGAAACCTTGGGATATAACTTCAACAACCGGGAAGAGAACAAAGTGTTTGTTGCTCGGAACGGGGTTTTCCTTGAGAAAGAGTTTCTCAGTCGGGAGCCCAGTGGGAGGACGGTCCGACTCGAAAAAATTCGACGACCACTCGGGGACGGCTCGGCTGGTGATGAGATCATACCGGAGTCTGTCAGGGAACCCGTAGTGGAAGCGGCACTGGAACCACGAAGGTCGGAGAGATTGCGCAGAGTGCGCGATGTATTGTTGCTCGAAAGCGACGAGCCGACCACATATGCAGAAGCGATGGTGAGCCCAGATTCCGAGGCATGGCTAGAGGCCATGAGATCCGAGTTAAAGTCCATGGATGAGAATCAAGTCTGGGACTTGGTTGATCCGCCGCTTGGCGTAACAGCCATTGGTTGCAAATGGGTCTTTAAGAAGAAAACCGATGTGGATGGAAATGTTCAGATCCACAAAGCTCGGCTTGTCGCTAAGGGTTATGGACAAGTTCAAGGAATTGACTATGACGAGACCTACTCGCCGGTAGCGATGCTGAAGTCGGTGAGGATCGTACTAGCTATAGCTGCATATTTTGATTATGAGATATGGCAGATGGATGACAAAACGGCTTTCCTTCATGGAAATTTAACCGAGGACGTGTATATGATACAGCCCGAGGGTTTTGTCGATCCGACTAGCACTAGTAAGGTATGCAAGCTCAAGAGATCCATTTATGGGTTGAGGCAAGCATCTCGGAGCTGGAACATTCGTTTTGATGATGTCGTCACTTGGTTCGGCTTCATCAAAAGCGAAGAGGACTCTTGTTTATACAAGAAGTTAAGTGGGAGCTCGATAGCGTTTTTGATCTTGTATGTGGATGACATACTACTGATCGGAAATGATGTTTCGATGCTGAACTCGGTCAAGGAGTCATTGAACGGCAAGTTTTCGATGAAGGACCTTGGTGAGGCAATGTACATTTTAGGCATTAAGATCTATAGAGATAGATCGAGGAGGCTGCTCGGCTTAAGCCAGAGCACGTACATAGATAAAGTGTTGAAGCGGTTCAACATGAGTGAGGCGAAGAAAGGGTTCTTGCCACTCTCACATGGTATAAGGCTAAGCGAGACTCAGAGTCCTTCGACATCTGATGAGCGAAGTAGGATGAGTAGGATTCCGTATGCCTCGGCAATCGGATCCATCATGTATGCCATGATATGTACAAGGCCAGATGTTGCTTTTGCAATAAGCCTAACAAGCATATACCAAGCCAACCCAGGTGATAGTCACTGGGCAGCGGTAAAGACTATTTTGACATACCTGAAAAGGACTAAAGAGATGTTCCTAGTTTATGGAGGTGAGGAAGAGCTCGTCGTAAGGGGTTACGCCGATGCTAGTTTCCAAACCGATAGAGATGATTGTCGATCACAGTCCGGATTCATGTACGTCATGAACGGAGGAGCAGTGAGTTGGATGAGTTCCAAGCAAGATACGGTGGCCGATTCTACCACAGAAGCCGAATACATTGCGGCTTGTGAAGCTGCGAAGGAAGGTGTTTGGATCCGGAACTTTCTGGATGATCTTGGTATTTTCCCAGCCTCGGTAAAACCGTTGGACCTTTATTGTGATAATTCTGGTGCCATCGCACAAGCCAAGGAGCCGAGGAATCACCACAAGGTCAGCACATAGATCGGAAATATCACCTGATACGAAAGATCGTAAAGAATGGTGATGTAGAGTTATGCAAGATTCACACGGATGCAAATGTTGCAGATCCGTTAACTAAGCCACTTCCACAACCCAAGCATGAGGGGCACGTTAGAGCTATGGGCATTCGATGTCTATTTGATTGACTCTAGTGCAAGTGGGAGACTGTTGGAGATATGCCCTAGAGGCAATCATGTATGATGATATTTCCTATGTGTTTATGAATAAAGATAGTCCTTGGACATTATCAATGATGTGTATCAGCAAGTACGTGACTTGTTTGTGGGACTGTGCATTGTATGATAACTGTCCTAAAAGGTCCCTAGTCGAAAGGGCTGTGTGGACACGCTGCCAACTAGACTAGCATATGACACGGTTGATGGCTTGGTCTCACTAGCCATGAAGCATTGGATGCTAACCGAATAATATGGGCTTGGAAAGGTCTGGTCGGATTCGACATAGTCAGATCCGAGTTGAGATAAGGTCCGAGTCGGAGAGACCCAACTATGAGACGCAACGATATGTCATCTGTGAGTCTCTAGTACAACATACATTTTATGTCCTAAGACCTGAGCTGGCACATGTACTCAGGCTGGTGACAGACTTGCTTTGGGCTGACCAAACGCTACTCCGTGACTGGGTAGTTACAAAGGTAGGTTTCAGGCTTGTCCAGACCCATGCTGCGAGACATGGTCGAGCAAGATGGGATTTGCCCCTCCGACCAGGAGAGATATACTCTGGGCCCCTCGTGTGATCCGACCAGGATAAGCATGGCCATGCGACAAGGATTATGAGATAATCTAGATAGTGGTCGGCATCACTGGAACGAGAAAGAGGTCGGGCTAGCACAAGGATGACAGACTCGCCTTGAGCTCGACAATATATATCGTGTGGTAAAAGGAATGGATGTGTGATGTACATGTTCGCCTAACCAGCTTCATAGTCTGCTTGGTGTTCGGCGTGCCTTGCTACAGGCCGCTACCAACTGTGCGGTTCGGAGGTGATCCGAACTGTGACCAAGCCGGCTTGAACCTCAGGGGTCGCACGCTTAAGGGAAGGAACCTACGAGGTCCGATCCGGGGACACTGGTCGGATGTGATCCGAGTTGTATCCGGATTGTGGCCGAGTAGACTTATGGGCTTTAGGGTTCGTGCGAGGCCCAAGTGTTGAGCCTGCGACGGACGCCTATATAAAGTGGAGGTGCCGCACACTCATGAGGCTGATCGCTTCGGCGCCGTCACTAGGGTTTGCATGTGTTGCGAATAGACACCTCCTGTAACACCCCGGATGTAACTTTCCATATTTGTAACTCCAACTCTTGCCATTTTGGGCTATGTGTTATGATATTCCCTCCGTGGTTGGGTTTTGTCTCTCGTTTTGCATTTTGTTCATGTCATGCATCTCATATCATGTCATCATATGCATCTCATTTGCATACGTGTTCGTCTCATGCATCCGAGCATTTTCCCCGTTGTCCGTTTTGCAATCCGACACTCCCACATGCACCGGCGCACCCCTCTTGCCTCTTTTCGTGAGCGGGTGTTCAACGTTCTCGGAATGGACCGAGGTTTGTCAAGTGGCCTTGGTATACCACCGGTAGACCACCTGTCAAGTTTCGTTCCATTTGGAGGTCGTTTGATGCTCCAACAGTTAACCGGGTAACCGCAAAGTCCTTTTGTGTGTTGCAGAAAACCCCCCTCCAAACAGCCCAATAACCCATCTAAGCCCCCTCCATGCTCTCGGTCGTTCGATCATGATCGTGTGGGCGAAAACTACACTCTATTTGGAGTCTCCTAGCTCCCTCTACCTATATAAACACCTCCCCCTCCGAAATTTGCGTCCAAACCCTAAATTTCGCCTTCTGCCGCCACCGGACACGTCCGTCGCCGCCGGACGAATCGCCGCCGCCGCCCCGAGCCTATCGCCGCGCGACACCTGTAACCGCCGCCACCCGCCACCGCGCGGCCCGCCGAGC
>NC_057796.1:96852030-96861604 GCF_018294505.1 Triticum aestivum | reverse complement strand
GGTGTGCCGCCGCGGGCCTCGAGCCTCGCCGCCGCCGACCGCTGTCACCGGAGCTCCTCCACGCCGGCGACCGCGCCCCGTCTCCCCGTCCGCCGCCGTCTCCTCTCCCTCGCCGGATCCGGTCGACCCCGCCCCGGCGACCTTCCCCCATCCACTCCGGCCGCCGCGCCGCCCGTCTCCAACGAGCTCCGCCCCGCCTCGGTTCGCGTGAAATCTGGAGAGGTTGACTTTCCCCCCTCATTTTCTGCCAAGTCGCGAAGATATCATAATATGTTGCTCTATTCATCATGGCATATCTCCTTGCATACTACTCCGATTCATGCGCATGATATATCGAAATGTTCACCACGAGATGCTCTTCATTTGGATCCATACTGCCATGCTCGTTTGAGTCCATCTTGATGCCCAAATCTCTGGTGCAAGAGTGCTATATGATGTTTACTGCTGTTACTTATCAGAACTTGGTGTTTTGTTATTTTTGTTGCAATTGATGTGTGCATCTTATGGGCATGAGCTCTACAGGTGTTTTGATCTATGCCATGCCATCTTTACAGAGGTGTATGCCATGTATTTTTGTGATCTATGTGGTGACTAGCACCAGCATGCAAACTAGGCTTCGTGATATTTCTGTTTTCAGGGACTTGGGATTTTTGCTGTCTGTTACTGCTGTTATTTTGTTGCCATGTATCCATGTGTCTACAGTGATATCCATGTTTCTTGTGAGTATGTTCAGTAAGGATGTTTTGTAGATATAGTTGTGCTCTATCCGTCCATGCCCCCTTTTGCAATTATGGAGTGCCCTAGCATGTCGCAATCTTGCTCTACTTTTGCTATAAAATATTCCTGGCAGAATGTTAACATGATATTCAATTTTGCCAAGGTTGTTGTAGTTGATCCATACATGCTATGAACTTGCTCTTGCCATGGTTAGCTTCATAAACATGTCATATTGCTGTAGGTATGCTTGTTTTGTCATGCATTGCTTTGTGATGAGTGAATCAACCTCACCAACATGCCTTCATAACTCTGTTAATGCCATGTTCTGTTTTCTGCCAAGTCTGAAACCTGTTAACGAAACTTGCTATGTTTACATGAGTGCCATCATATCTTCTGATCCTTTTTGACTCATGGCCAGTAAGGGACTTTTGTTCTATGCTTTTAGTAGATTCATTCCATGCCTTGTTTTTCTATGATAAGTTCCTTTAGCACGTGTTTTGCTTGCTCTGAACATTGCTGCTTGATGCTGTTTCAGCCATGTTCAGTATTTTTCACCAAGTCTGTGAACCTGATATCTTTTGCACTTTTGCCATGCTTGTTTGAATCTGTTATGTTGTGATCTAGCCGTAGCTCAGTGTCCACCTTTTGTCAAGCATCTCCCATAGATTACTGCCATATGCTTTGTTGCTATGTTGGGGTGCTGTAGCATAGTTACTTGATGTATTCTAAGTGCTATCATGCTGTTAATCGCATAATTGTGTCATTTTTGTTTTGCTTGCCATTTGCAAACCGTGCATCCGTTTCCGGTGATCTTTATTTCGATTTCGACCGAAATCATCTCATCTTTCCAGTGGCATTCTTGTTTTTCCAAGGTACTGCCTTGTTAATCCTTTTTGTTCCGGAGCACACATACGCATCGCATATCATATCTCGCATATCATGCATCTATTGCATCATGTTGCTTGTGCTTTTTCCGTGATTGATTGTGGTTCCATTGCTTGTATTCTTGCTGTGGGTAGAGCCGGGAGACGAGTTCGTGAACGAGGAACCTGTTGAGTACGCTTACGAGGATCAAGCTTTCGACAACTCTGAGAACCTTGCAGGCAAGATGACCCTACCCTCGAAATCACTTCTATCTTTGCTTTGCTAGTTGTTCGTTCTATTGCTATGTTGCGCTACCTACCACTTGCTATATCATGCCTCCCATATTGCCATATCAAGCCTCTAACCATCCTTTCCTAGCAAACCGTTGTTTGGCTAAGTTACCGCTTTTGCTCAGCCCTTCTTATAGCGTTGATAGTTGCAGGTGAAGTTGATGTTGGTTCCATGTTGGAACATGGATATTTTGGAATATCACAATATCTCTTATTTAATTAATGCATCTATATATTTGGTAAAGGGTGGAAGGCTCGGCCTTATGCCTGGTGTTTTGTTCCACTCTTGCCGCCCTAGTTTCCGTCATACCGGTATTATGTTCCTTGAGTTTGCGTTCCTTACGCGGTTGGGTGATTTATGGGACCCCCTGGACAGTTCGCCTTGAATAAAACTCCTCCAGCAAGGCCTAACCTTGGTTTTACCATTTGCCACCTAAGCCTTTTTCCCTTGGGTTTTCGCGAGCCCGAGGGTCATCTTTATTTAAACCCCCGGGCCAGTGTTCCTCTGAGTGCTGGTCCAAACTAGAGCACCGTGCGGGACCGTCCCTTGGCAACTTGTCTTACGTTGGTACCTGTACGCTTCGCTTATCTGGTGTGCCTTGAGAATGAGATATGTGCAGCTCCTATCGGGATTTGTCGGCACAGTCGAGTGGTCTTGCTGGACTTGTTTTACCATTGTCGAAATGTCTTGTAAACCGGGATTCCGAGACTGATTGGGTCTTCCCAGGAGAAGGTTTATCCTTCATTGACCGTGAGAGCTTATGACGGGCTAAGTTGGGACACCTGCAGGGTATTATCTTTCGAAAGCCGTGCCCGCAGTTATGAGGCAGATGGGAATTTGTTAATGTCCGGTTGTAGAGAACTTGTCACTTGACTTAATTAAAATACATCAACCGTGTGTGTAGCCGTGATGGTCTCTTCTCGGTGGAGTCCGGGAAGTGAACACGGTTTGAGTTATGCATGAACGTAAGTAGTTTCAGGATCACTTCTTGATCATTTCTAGCTTCGCGACCGTTGCATTGCTTCTCTTCTCGCTCTCAATTGCGTAAGTTAGCCACCATATATGCTTAGTGCTTGCTGCAGCGCCACCTCATTACCCCGTCTTTTCCTATAAGTTTAAATAGTCTTGATCTCGCGGGTGTGAGATTGCTGAGTCCTGGTGACTCACAGATTCTACCAAAACGGTTGCAGGTGCCGACGAGACCAGTGCAGATGACGCAACCGAGCTCAAGTGGGAGTTCGACAAGGAACGTGGTCGTTACTATGTTTCGTTTCCTGATGATCAGTAGTGGAGCCCAGTTGGGACGATCGGGGATCTAGCATTTGGGGTTATCTTATTTTCATTTGGATTTGACCGTAGTCGGTCTATGTGTGGATTTTGGATGATGTATGAATTAATTTATGTATTGTGTGAAGTGGCGATTGTAAGCCAACTCTCGTTATCCCATTCTTGTTCATTACATGGGATTGTGTGAAGATGACCCTTCTTGCGACTATACCACAATGCGGTTATGCCTCTAAGTCGTGCCTCGACACGTGGGAGATATAGCCGCATCGTGGGCGTTACAAGTTGGTAATCAGAGCCATCCCCGACTTAGGAGCCCCTTGCTTGATCGAATCGCTGGCGTTGTTGAGTCTAGAACAAAAATGTTTTGGAGTCTTAGGATCATATATATCGGAGAGTAGGATTCTTTTTACTCCTCTATTCCTTCGTCGCTCTGGTGAGGCCTCCTGATGTAGAAGTTTTGACTCTTCTCTCCTCAAATTTCACTAAAAAAATTTTTTGGATCACGCGGGTATCTTGGAATCGTTCCGATGGTTTTGTGACGAGAACATTGTTCTTGGTGCCTCCTGACATTTAGGGGTTGTGGCAGTGTCCCGGGGAGTTGAGCTCCGAGGTGTTGTCGTCACAATTTTATCGTTGCAGTTCTGGAATACCTGAGTTCCGCCGACATCGAAAATCTCTTTTATGCAGTTGTTGCTGAGATCACCTCGACGCCACCCAGTACTGGGGCAGGAATTCGAGAGTATTGCCATAAATCATATAACGGATGCTTTTCGAAGGTTGAGGTACACGATTTCCGAAGGTTTCTTGGTTATGTGTTGACGGATGGATACAGCTGGATCTAGGGATTGCTAGTTTGGGTGATATATTTTGTGTCCCCTGTATCCCCAACACCAGATTGCATAACCAGAAAGTTTCAGGAGTTTATAGGTGGGATTCAAGTAGCTCTTAGCATTTCTTCCCGCAGATATTTGGTTTGTGATTGGGTAATCCTTACCACTTATTTGTTCCAGTTGCACCTTGTTATTTTATTCATCAACCCTTTATCAAGTGGCTTCTCACATTAATGGAAGTGTGATGATTTACTATGGAATTCATTCGTTCATCCTCGTTCGAATGTTTATTGTGAAGACTATATGTTGCAATTTCTATCCGTTGATTCAACTTGTCTATTTGTCTATCAAGATGCTAACGGATGTCACCCTCTTCAGGATGGCTCCGCCAACGCGTCAGAATCCGGAACGCAATGAGGGGAGTCAGGCGAACCCTCCGCCACCACCTCCGCCTCCGGAGGCATGGCAAGCTATCATGGCAGCCACCAACGCCAATGCTCAGATGATTTTGCAACTCTTGCAAGAACGCACCCAAGGGCAAGGCAATCAAGGAAATCAAGGCCAAGGCAACAATCAGCCTCACTTCGCTACCCTCAACCAGTTCCTCGCAAATCAGCCGAAGTCTTTCAGCTATTGTGCCGAGGCCACAGACGCCGATGATTGGCTCGTGGACATCAACAAGCATTTTGAATGTAGCAATGTCAGGCCTGAGGACTTTGTCAAGTTCGCTTCTTTTCAACTCAAGGATCAAGCTGCTGAGTGGTATCAACAATACAAAGATTCCAGAGGAGGTCGTGTGATTACCTGGGATGATTTCCGCCGAGACTCAAAGCTCACCACATTCCACAAAGTGTTGTTGAGAGCAAGCGTGAGGAGTTCCGCAATCTCAAGCAAGGCAGCATGTCCGTGTATCAATACAATACCCAGTTTCAGAAACTCGCTCGCTTCGCTAAGCAAGACGTTCCTGATGAAAAGAGCATGATCTATCAATTCAGAGGTGGCCTCAGAGAAGATCTGCAATTACCTCTCGTGCTTTTTGAGCCGACCAAGTATGATGATTTCTACAATATGGCACTGAAGCAAGAGGCTGCTCAGCTCAAGTGTGAGGCTTCTAAGAAGAGAGTCAGGGACGCAGTTCAGTCTTCTTCTTCCTCACTAGTGGCTGCTAAGCAACAGAAGTTCTGGTTGCCTCCTCCTCCTCCGTTTCGTCAGCCTTTCCAGCAGAAGAACAAAGGTGGCCATGGATCTTCCCACTCATCCAACCCTGGCTATCAGAACAAGTCTCAGAATCAAGCTCCAAAGTCGAATGCTCCTTATCATCGTCCACTCTCAGAGGTGACTTGCAACAAGTGTCAGCAGAAAGGTCACTATGCTAACAAGTGCTTCAACCAAAGGCGTCTTCCGCCTCCTCCTCCTGTGAGATCTTCCAGCAATGCAGTGGTCAAGCATAATCCCAAGTCTGCAAAGGTGAACAAGATGAATGCAGCTCAAGCGGAGGAATCTACTGACGTGATTATGGGTAATCTCTCAGTTAATGATATTCCTGCAAAAGTTCTTTTTGATATTGGTGCATCTATTTCTTTCATATCAAGACATTTTGCATCCATGAACAATTTGCATACTGTCGATCTGTCTAAGCCGATAGCGGTTTCCTCTCCGGGCTTATTCATGAATACCAAAATGATGGCTTCGGATGTTTCTATCAAGATGGGCAACTATAAATTTCTGTCTTCTCCAATTGTCCTTGCTGACTCGGATATTGATCTAATTCTCGGGATGGACTCGCTTTCTAAGCACAAGGCTCAACTTGATTGTGCTGCCAGGGAAATTCAATTGACACACTCTTCTGAGGATGTTATCATCTATGCCGCTCGTGATGAAACCATTCGGTTGTTTTCTCTCAATGAGAAGGGCGAGTTGGATGATATTTCTCAAATTCCAGTTGTTTGTGAGTACCAAGATGTCTTTCCAGAAGAGCTTCCGGGTATGCCTCCTCACCGGCCAGTTGAGTTCGTTATCGATCTTGAGCCCGGCACTGAACCCGTTTGCAAGCGTCCTTACAAGCTTGGACCCAAGGAGCTGAAGGAATTGAAGAAACAACTTGATGAACAAGAGCGTCTGGGTTTGATCAGACCGAGTTCATATCCATGGGGTTGTGGTGTTCTTTTTGTCCAGAAGAAAGATGGCACGGACCGACTTTGTGTCGACTACCGTCCATTGAACAAGAAGACAATCAAGAACAAGTACCCACTTCCCAACATCAATGAGCTATTCGAGCAACTTAAAGGTGCTAACGTATTCTCCAAGCTTGACCTTCGTATGGGTTATCATCAGATTCGCATTCGTGAAGAAGATATTCCCAAGACAGCATTCAGAACAAGCTTTGGTTCTTATGAATATACTGTCATGTCTTTCGGCCTTGTCAATGCTCCTCCAACGTTCTCTCGAATGATGAATTTCATCTTCAACCCCTATACCAATGAATTCGTCCTGGTGTATCTCGATGATATATTGGTCTTCTCCAAGAATAAGAAGGATCATGCCAAACATTTGCGATTGGTGCTCGACAAGCTTAGAGAGTATCAATTCTATGCGAAGTTTTCCAAATGTGAGTTTTGGCTTGATGAAGTTCTTTACCTTGGTCATATCATCTCTGCCAAGGGCATCGCTATTAATCCCGAGAAGGTGTCTGCAATTGTGAATTGGGAACCTCCTCAGAATGTCAAGCAGCTCCGCAGTTTCCTTGGTCTTGCAAGCTATTGCCGAAGATTCATTGAGAATTTCTCTAAGATTGCAAAGCCTCTTTCCAACCTCCTCCAGAAGCATGTGAAGTATGTCTGGACTCCTGAGTGTGACGTTGCTTTCAACACTCTCAAAGAGAAACTTGTCACAGCTCCTGTCTTAACTCCTCCTGATGAATCCAAGCCATTCGAAGTTTTCTGTGATGCTTCTCTTCAAGGTCTCGGTGCTGTGTTAATGCAAGAGAAGAAACTTGTGGCCTATACCTCTCGCCAGTTGAAGCCCAACGAAAAGAACTACCCCACTCACGATCTTGAGTTGGCGGCAGTTGTCCTTGCATTAATAACATGGAGACATCTCTTGTTGGGAAGAAAAGTGGACATATTCACCGATCACAAGAGTCTCAAGTACATCTTCACTCAGCCAAACCTCAACCTCAGGCAAACTCGATGGGTCAAGATGATTCAGGAGTACAATCCGAGTATTAAGTATACTCCAGGCAAGGCCAATGTCATTGCAGATGCTTTGAGCAGGAAGGCTTATTGCAACAGCTTAATTCTCAAGCCATTTCAACCGGATCTTTGTGAAGCTTTCCGCAAACTGAATCTCCAAGTTGTTCCTCAAGGCTTTCTTGCCAACCTCATAGTCTCTCCTACTTTGGAAGATCAAATACGTGAGGCACAACTCCTGGATACCATGGTGAAGAAGGTGAAACGTGGTATCGACAAGGGTCTTTCCAAATATAAGTGTTATCGCATTGATGATAGAGACACTTTATTCTTTGAGGACCGGATTGTGGTTCCTAAAGGTGATATAAGGAAAGTCCTTATGAACGAGGCACACAATTCTCTTCTTTCCATTCATCCTGGAAGTACGAAGATGTACCATGACCTCAAGCAGTCGTATTGGTGGACTCGAATGAAGCGAGAAATCGCTCAATTCGTGAATGAATGTGATGTCTGTCGAAGGGTGAAAGCAGATCACCAACGACCAGCTGGTCTCCTCCAACCTCTTGCTATCCCAGAATGGAAGTTTGATCATATCGAAATGGACTTCGTGACTGGATTTCCTAAGTCCAAGTGCGGAAATGATGCTATCTTCGTTGTCTCGACAAGCTTACTAAAGTGGCTCATTTCCTTCCAATCAAAGAATCTATCACAGCAGCTCAGTTGGCAGAGCTATACACCTCCAGGATTGTCTCCTTGCACGGCATTCCACAATTGATTTCTTTAGATCCTGGAAGCATCTTCACTTCTAAGTTCTGGGACTCCTTCCAGAAGGCAATGGGCACCAACATTCGCTTCAGCACAACTTTCCATCCTCAAACTAGTGGCCAAGTCGAGCGAGTCAATCAAATCCTTGAAGATATGCTCAGGGCTTGTGTCATTTCCTTTGGCATGAAGTGGGAAGATTGTCTTCCATATGCCGAATTCTCCTACAACAACAGCTTCCAAGCGAGTTCGGGCAAGGCCCCATTCGAGATTCTCTATGGCAGAAAGTGCCGTACTCCTCTCAATTGGTCAGAGACTGGTGCATGCCAACTTCTTGGCAACGACTTAATCACAGAGGCTGAAGAAATGTGTAAAGTCATCCGTGAAAACCTCAAAGCCGCGCAATCGCGCCAGAAGAGTTACTATGATAGTAAGCACTGTGATGTGGTTTTCGAGATCGGAGACCATGTCTACCTCCGCGTCTCTCCAATGAAAGGCACTCGTCGCTTCGGTATCAAAGGGAAGCTTGCCCCTAGATACGTGGGTCCTTTCAAGATCATTGGCAAAAGAGGCGACCTCGCCTATCAACTTGAGCTTCCCTCCAACTTCGCGAACGTGCACGATGTGTTCCACGTGTCACAGCTTCGCAAGTGCTTCAAGACTCCTGAGCGCACCATCAACTTCGAAGAGATTGACCTCCAAGAAGATCTGTCTTATCATGAGCACCCCGTTGCTATTCTTGAAGAAACTGAGCGCAAGACTCGCAACAAGTCAATCAAATTCCTGAAAGTGAAGTGGTCGCACCATTCCAACCGAGAAGCCACCTGGGAACGCGAGGACCACCTCCGTTCCGAATATCCGGAGTTCTTTCAGTCCTAGATCTCGGGACGAGATCCTCTCATAGTGGTGGAGTGTTGTAACACCCCGGATGTAACTTTCCATATTTGTAACTCCAACTCTTGCCATTTTCGGCTATGTGTTATGATATTCCCTCCGTGGTTGGGTTTTGTCTCTCGTTTTTCATTTTGTTCATGTCATGCATCTCATATCATGTCATCATGTGCATGTCATTTGCATACGTGTTCATCTCATGCATCCGAGCATTTCCCCGTTGTCCGTTTTGCAATCCGACACTCCCACATGCACCGGTGCACCCCTCTTGCCTCTTTTCGTGAGCGGGTGTTAAACGTTCTCGGAATGGACCGAGGTTTGTCAAGTGGCCTAGGTATACCACCGGTAGACCACCTGTCGAGTTTCGTTCCATTTGGAGGTCGTTTGATGCTCCAACGGTTAACCGGGTAACCGCTAAGTCCTTTTGTGTCTTGCAGCAAAAACCCCCCTCCAAACAGCCAATAACCCATCTAAGCCCCCTCCATGCTCTCGGTCGTTCGATCACGATCGTGTGGGTGAAAACTACACTCCATTTGGAGTCTCCTAGCTCCCTCTACCTGTATAAACACCTCCCCCTCCGAAATTTGCGTCCAAACCCTAAATTTCGCCCTCCGCTGCCACCGGACACGTCCGTCGCCGCCGGACGAATCGCTGCCGCCGCCCCGAGCCTATCGCCGCGCGACACCTGTCACCGCCGCCACCTGCCACCGCACGGCCCGCCGAGCCCATCGCCGGCCCGCGGGC
>NC_057796.1:96825568-96851699 GCF_018294505.1 Triticum aestivum | reverse complement strand
GCGCCCGTGCCCGCGCCAATCCCCGCTGCCTGTTCGCCGCCACCTCGCCCGGTGCGCCGCCGCGGGCCTCGAACCTCGTCGCCGCTGACCGCTGTCACCGGAGCTCCTCCACGCCGGCGACCGCGCCCCGTCTCCCCATCCGCCGCCGCCTCCTCTCCCTCGCCGGATCCGGTCGACCCCGCCCCGGCGACCTTCCCGGGTCCACTCCGGCCGCCGCGCCGCCCGTCTCCGACGAGCTCCGCCCCGCCTCGGTTCGCGTGAAATCTGGAGAGGTTGACTTTCCCCCCCTCATTTTCTGCCAAGTCCCGAAGATATCATAATATGTTGCTCTGTTCATGATGGCATATCTCCTTGCATACTGTTCCGATTCATGCGAATGATATACCAAAATGTTCATCACGAGATGCTCTTCATTTTCTTCCATTGTGCCATACTCGTTTCAGTCCATATTGATGCCCAAATCTCTGGTGCAAGAGTGCTATATGATGTTTACTGCTGTTACTTATCAGAACTTGGTGTTTTGTTATTTTTGTTGCAATTGATGTGTGCATCTTATGGGCATCAGCTCTACAAGTGTTTTGATCTATGTCATGCCATCTTTACATAGGTGTATGCCATATATTTTTGTGATCTATGTGGTGACTAGCACCAGCATGCAAACTAGGCTTCGTGATATTTCTGTTTTCAGAGACTTCGGATTTTTGCAAAGTCTGTTACTGTTGTTATTTTGTTGCCATGTATCCATGTGTCTACAGCGATATCCATGTTTCTTTTGAGTATGTTCAGTAAGGATGTTTTGTAGATATAGTTGTGATCTATCCATCCATGCCCCTGTTTGCAATTATAAAGTGCCCTAGCATGTCTCAATCTTGCTCTAATTTTGCTATAAAATATTCTTGTAGGGAAATGCAAGAGACCTCGGTTATGATGATGCACTAGGTCCATAGCTGGGACTTTGTGTATATTCTCGAAATGCGTTTGTCGAGTGCTCATTAATAAAGTTTCTATACAAGTTTCTGAACGAACTCCTTAAGAAAAGTTCTCCAAAAGTTCCCTATGAAAGAATCCTTTGAAGCATCTGGTCGTCACGAACGTTTTGAGTACTTGTGGAGCCAAAACGGACTCCGTATGAGTCAGATATCCATGTTTCAGTTAACACTGCGCAAAACTGATTCCGAAAGACAGTTACAGACTAGTTCTTGTGTAGTTGCATTCGATTTTTTCCATTCTACTTCACTAAAAATCTCCATATGAGATCCAATTACTTGTAGGGAAATGCAAGAGACCTCGTTTATGATGATGCACTAGGTCCATAGCTGGGACTTTGTGTATGTTCTCGAAATGCGTTTGTCGAGTGCTCATTAAGAAAGTTTCTATACAAGTTTCTGAACGAACTCATTAAGAAAAGTTCTCCAAAATTCCCTATGAAAGAATCCTTTGAAGCATCTGGTTGTCACAAACGTTTTGTCTACTTGTGGAGCCAAAACGGACTCCGTATGAGTCAGATATCCATGTTTCAATTAACATTTCACAAAACTGATTCCGGACGATAGTTACAAACTAGTTGTTGTGTAGTTGCACTGCATTTTTTCCATTCTAATTCACTAAACATCTGCATATGAGATCCAATTACTTGTAGGGAAATGCAAGAGACCTCGGTTATGTTGATGCACTAGGTCCATAGCTGGGACTTTGTGTACGTTCTCGAAATACGTTTCTCGAGTGCTCATTAAGAAAGTTTCTATACAAGTTTATGAACGAACTCCTTAAGAAAAGTTCTCCAAAATTTCCCTATGAAAGAATCCTTCGAAGCATCTGGTCGTCACAAACGTTTCGACTACTTGTGGAGCCAAAAAGGACTTCGTATGAGTCAGATATCCATGTTTCATTTAAAACTGCGCAAAACTGATTCCGAACGACAGTTACAGACTAGTTCTTGTGTAGTTGCACTCGATTTTTTCCATCCTACTTCACTAAACATCTCCATATGAGATCCAATTACTTGTAGGGAAATGCAAGAGACCTCGGTTATGATGATGCACTAGCTCCATAGCTGGGACGTTGTGTATGTTCTTGAAATGCGTTTGTCGAGTGCTCATTAAGAAAGTTTCTATACAAGTTTCTGAATGAACTCCTTAAGAAAAGTTCTCCAAGAGTTCGCTATGAAAGAATCCTTTGAAGCATCTGGTCGTCACAATCGTTTTGACTACTTGTGGAGCTAAAACGGACTCCGTATGAGTCAGATATCCATGTTTCAGTTAACATTTCGCAAAACTGATTCCGCACGGTAGTTACAGACTAGTTGTTGTGTAGTTGCACTCCATTTTTTTCCATTCTGCTTCACTAAACATCTACATATGAGATTCAATTACTTGTAGGGAAATGCAAGAGACCTCGGTTATGATGATGCACTAGGTCCATAGCTGGGACTTTGTGTATGTTCTCGAAATGCGTTTGTCGAGTGCTCATTAAGAAAGTTTCTATACAAGTTTCTGAACGAACTCCTTAAGAAAAGTTCTCCAAAAGTTCCATATGAAAGAATCCTTTGAAGCATCTGGTTGTCACAAAAGTTTTGACTACTTGTGGAGCCAAAATGGACTCCGTATGAGTCAGATATCCATGTTTCAGTTAACACTGCGCAAAACTGATTTCGAACGACAGTTACAGACTAGTTCTTGTGTAGTTGCATTCGATTTTTTCCATTCCACTTCACTAAAAATCTCCATATGAGATCCAACTACTTGTAGGGAAATGCAAGTGACCTCGGTTATGATGATGCACTAGGTCCATAGCTGGGACTTTGTGTATGTTCTCGAAATGCGTTTGTCGAGTGCTCATTAAGAAAGTTTCTATACAAGTTTCTGAACGAACTCCTTCAGAAAAGTTGTCCAAAAGTTCCCTATGAAAGAATCCTTTGAAGCATCTGGTCATCACAAACGTTTTGACTAGTTGTGGAACCAAAAAGGACTCCGTATGAGTCAGATATATATGTTTCAGTTAACACTGCGCAAAACTGATTCCGAACGACACTTACACACTAGTTCTTCTGTAGTTGCATTCGATTTTTTCCATGCTACTTCACTAAACATCTCCATATGAGATCCAATTACTTGTAGGGAAATGCAAGAGACCTCAGTCATGATGATGCACTAGGTCCATAGCTGGGACTTTGTGTATGTTCTCGAAATGCGTTCATCGAGTGCTCATTAAGAAAGTTTCTATACAAGTTTCTGAAAGAACTCCTTAAGAAAAGTTCCCTATGAAAGAATCCTTCGAAGCATCTGGTCGTCACAAATGTTTTGACTACTTGTGGAGCCCAAACGGACTTCGTATGAGTGAGATATCCATGTTTCACTTAACACTGCGCAAAACTGATTCCGAACGACAGTTACAGACTAGTTCTTCTGTAGTTGCACTCGATTTTTTCCATTCTACTTCACTAAACATCTCCATATGAGATCCAATTACTTGTAGGGAAATGCAAGAGACCTCGGTTATGATGATGCACTAGGTCTATAGCTGGGACTTTGTGTTTGTTCTCGAAATGCGTTTGTCGAGTGCTCATTAAGAAAGTTTCTATACAAGCTTCTGAACGAACTCCTTAAGAAAAGTTCTCCAAAATTCCCTATGAAATAATCCTTTGAAGAATCTGGTCGTCACAAACGTTTTGACTACTTGTGGCGCTAAAACGGACTCCGTATGAGTCACATATCCATGTTTCAGTTAACATTTCGCAAAACTGATTCCGGACGACAGTTACAGACTAGTTCTTGTGTAGTTGCATTCGATTTTTTCCATTCTACTTCACTAAAAATCTCCATATGAGATCCAATTAATTGGAGGAAAATGCAAGAGACCTCGTTTATGATGATGCACTAGGTCCATAGCTGGGACTTTGTGTATGTTCTCGAAATGCGTTTGTCGAGTGCTCATTAAGAAAGTTTCTATACAAGTTTCTGAACGAACTCCTTAAGGAAAGTTCTCCAAAATTCCCTATGAAAGAATCATTTGAAGCAACTGGTCATCACAAATGTTTTGACTACTTGTGGAGCCAAAACGGACTCCGTGTGAGTCAGATATCCATGTTCAGTTAACATTTCTCAAAACTGATTCCGGACGACAGTTACAGACTAGTTCTTGTGTAGTTGCATTCGATTTTTTCCATTCTACTTCACTAAAAATCTCCATATGAGATCCAATTAATGGTAGGGAAAGGCAAGAGACCTCGTTTATGATGATGCACTAGGTCCATAGCTGGGACTTTGTGTATGTTCTCGAAATGCGTTTGTCGAGTGCTCATTAAGAAAGTTTCTATACAAGTTTCTGAACGAACTCCTTAAGAAAGGTTCTCCAAAATTCCCTATGAAAGAATCCTTTGAAGCATCTGGTCGTCACAAACGTTTTGACTACTTGTGGAGCCAAAACGGACTCCGTATGAGTCAGATATCCATGTTTCAGTTAACATTTCGCAAAACTGATTCCGAACGACAGTTACAGACTAGTTGTTGTGTAGTTGCACTCCATTTTTTCCATTCTGCTTCACTAAACATCTACATATGAGATCCAATTACTTGTAGGGAAATGCAAGAGACCTCGGTTATGATGATGCACTAGGTCCATAGCTGGGACTTTGTGTATGTTCTTGAAATGCGTTTGTCGAGTGCTCATTAAGAAAGTTTCTATACAAGTTTCTGAACGAACTCCTTAAGAAAAGTTCTCCAAAAGTTCCCTATGAAAGAATCCTTTGAAGCATCTGGTTGTCACAAAAGTTTTGACTACTTGTGGAGCTAAAACGGACTCCGTATGAGTCAGATATCCATGTTTCAGTTAACACTGCGCAAAACTGATTCCGAACGACAGTTACAGACTAGTTCTTGTGTAGTTGCATTCGATTTTTTCCATTCCACTTCACTAAAAATCTCCATATGAGATCCAATTACTTGTAGGTAAATGCAAGTGACCTCGGTTATGATGATGCACTAGGTCCATAGCTGGGACTTTGTGTATGTTCTCGCAATGCGTTTGTCGAGTGCTCATTAAGAAAGTTTCTATACAAGTTTCTGAATGAACTCCTTAAGAAAAGTTGTCCAAAAGTTCCTTATGAAAGAATCCCTTGAAGCATCTGGTCATCACAAACGTTTTGACTACTTCTGGAACCAAAACGGACTCCGTATGAGTCAGATATATATGTTTCAGTTAACACTGCGCAAAACTTATTCCGAACGACAGTTACACACTAGTTCTTCTGTAGTTGCATTTGATTTTTTCCATGCTACTTCACTAAACATCTCCATATGAGATCCAATTACTTGTAGGGAAATGCAAGAGACCTCAGTCATGATGATGCACTAGGTCCATAGCTGGGACTTTGTGTAAGCTCTCGAAATGCGTTCATCGAGTGCTCATTAAGAAAGTTTCTATACAAGTTTCTGAAAGAACTCCTTAAGAAAAGTTCCCTATGAAAGAATCCTTCGAAGCATCTGGTCGTCACAAACGTTTTGACTACTTGTGGAGCCCAAACGGACTTCGTATGAGGGAGATATCCATGTTTCTGTTAACACTGCGCAAAACTGATTCCGAACGACAGTTACAGACTAGTTCTTGTGTAGTTGCACTCGATTTTTTCCATGCTACTTCACTAAACATCTCCATATGAGATCCAATTACTTGTAGGGAAATGCAAGAGACCTCGGTTATGATGATGCACTAGGTCTATAGCTGGGACATTGTGTTTGTTCTCGAAATGCGTTTATCGAGTGCTCATTAAGAAAGTTTCTATACAAGTTTCTGAACGAACTCCTTAAGAAAAGTTCTCTAAGAGTTCGCTATGAAAGAATCCTTTGAAGCATCTAGTCGTCACAAACATTTTGACTACTTGTGGAGCCAAAACGGACTCCGTATGAGTCAGATATCCATGTTTCAGTTAACATTTCGCAAAACTGATTCCGGACGACACTTACAGACTAGTTGTTGTGTAGTTGCACTCCATTTTTTCCATTCTACTTCACTAAACATCTACATATGAGATCCAATTACTTGTAGGGAAATGCAAGAGACCTCGGTTATGATGATGCACTAGGTCCATAGCTGGGACTTTGTGTATGTTCTCGAAATGCATTTGTCGAGTGCTCATTAAGAAAGTTTCTATATAAGTTTTTGAACGAACTCCTTAAGAAAAGTTGTCCAAAAGTTCCCTATGAAAGAATCCTTTGAAGCATCTGGTCATCACAAACGTTTTGACTACTTGTGGCACCAAAACGGACTCCGTATGAGTCAGATATATATGTTTCAGTTAACACTGCGCAAAACTGATTCCGAACGACAGTTACACACAAGTTCTTCTGTAGTTGCATTCGAGTTTTTCCATGCTACTTCACTAAACATCTCCATATGAGATCCAATTACTTGTAGGGAAATGCAAGACACCTCGGTTATGTTGATGCACTAGGTCCATAGCTGGGACTTTGTGTATGTTCTCGAAATGCGTTCGTCGAGTGCTCATTAAGAAAGTTTCTATACAAGTTTCTGAAAGAACTCCTTAAGAAAAGTTCTCCAAAAGTTCCCTATGAAAGAATCCTTTGTTTGTCACAAACACTTTGACTACTTGTGGAGCCAAAACGGACTCCGTATGAGTCAGATATCCATGTTTCAGTTAACACTGCGCAAAACTGATTTCGAACAACAGTTACAGACTAGTTATTGTGTAGTTGCACTCCATTTTTTCCATTCTACTTCACTAAACATCTTCATATGAGATCCAATTACTTGTAGGGAAATGCAAGAGACCTCGGTTTTGATGACGCACTAGGTCCATAGCTGGGATTTTGTGTATGTTCTCGAAATGCGTTTGTCGAGTGCTCATTAAGAAAGTTTCTATACAAGTTTATGAACGAACTCCTTAAGAAAAGTTCTCCAAAAGATCCCTACGAAAGAATCTTTGAAGCATCTGGTCGTCACAAATGTTTTGACTACTTGTGGAGCCAAAACGGACTCCGTATGAGTCAGATATCCATGTTTCAGCTAACATTTCGCAAAACTGATTCCGGACGGAAGTAACAGACTAGTTGTTGTGTAGTTGCTCTCCATTTTTTCCCCTCTACTTCACTAAACATCTACATATGAGATCCAATTACTTGTAGGGAAATGCAAGAGACCTCGTTTATGATGATGCACTAGGTCCATAGCTGGGACTTTGTGTATGTTCTCGAAATGCGTTTGTCGAGTGCTCATTAAGAAAGTTTCTATACAAGTTTCTGAACGAACTCCTTATGAAAAGTTCTCCAAAAGTTCCCTATAAAAGAGTCCTTTAAAGCATCTGGTCGTCACAAACGTTTTGACTACTTGTGGCGCCAAAACGGACTCCGTATGAGTCAGATATCCATGTTTCAGTTAACATTTCGCAAAACTGATTCCGGACGACAGTTACAGACTAGTTCTTGTGTAGTTGCATTCGATTTTTTCCATACCACTTCACTAAAAATCTCCATATGAGATCCAATTACTTTTAGGGAAATGCAAGTGAACTCGGTTATGATGATGCACTAGGTCCATAGCTGGGACTTTGTGTATGTTCTCGAAATGCGTTTGTCGAGTGCTCATTAAGAAAGTTTCTATACAAGTTTCTGAACTAACTCCTTAAGAAAAGTTGTCCAAATGTTCCCTATGAAAGAATCCTTTGAAGCATCTGGTCATCACAAACGTTTTGACTACTTGTGGAACCAAAACGGACTCCGTATGAGTCAGATATCCATGTTTCAGTTAACATTTCGCAAAACTGATTCCGGATGACAGTTACAGACTAGTTCATGTGTAGTTGCATTCGATTTTTTCCATTTTACTTCACTAGAAATCTCCATATGAGATCCAATTAATTGTAGGGAAAGGCAAGAGACCTCGGTTATGATGATGCACTAGGTCCATAGCTGGGACTTTGTGTATGTTCTTGAAATGCGTTTGTCGAGTGCTCATTAAGAAAGTTTCCATAGAAGTTTCTGAACGAACTCCTTAAGAAAGGTTCTCCAAAAGTTCCCTACGAAAGAATCCTTTGAAGCATCTGGTTGTCATAAAAGTTTTGACTACTTGTGGAGCCAAAACGGACTCCGTATGAGTCAGATATCCATGTTTCAGTTAATACTGCACAAAACTGATTCCGAACGACAGTTACAGACTAGTTCTTGTGAAGTTGCATTCGATTTTTTCCATTCCACTTCACTAAAATCCTCCATATGAGATCCAATTACTTGTAGGGAAATGCAAGTGACCTCGGTTATGATGATGCACTAGGTCCATAGCTGGGACTTTGTGTATGTTCTCGAAATGCGTTTGTCGAGTGCTCATTAAGAAAGTTTCTATACAAGTTTCTGACCGAACTCCTTAAGAAAAGTTGTCCAAAAGTTCCCTATGAAAGAATCCTTTGAAGCATCTGGTTATCACAAACGTTTTGATTACTTCTGGAACCAAAACGGACTCTGTATGAGTCAGATATATATGTTTCAGTTAACACTGCGCAAAACTGATTCCGAACGACAGTTACGCACTAGTTCTTCTGTAGTTGCATTCGATTTTTTCCATGCTACTTCACTAAACATCTCCATATGAGATCCAATTACTTGTAGGGAAATGCAAGAGACCTCAGTTATGATGATGCACTAGGTCCATAGCTTGGACTTTGTGTATGTTCTCGAAATGCGTTCGTCGAGTGCTCATTAAGAAAGTTTCTATACAAGTTTCTGAAAGAACTCCTTAAGAAAAGTTCCCTATGAAAGAATCCTTCGAAGCATCTGGTCGTCACAAACGTTTTGACTATTTGTGGAGCCCAAATGGACTTCGTATGAGTGAGATATCCATGTTTCAGTTAACACTGCGCAAAACTGATTCCGAACGACAGTTACAGACCAGTTCTGGTGTAGTTGCACTCAATTTTTTCCATTCTACTTCACTAAACATCTCCATATGAGATCCAATTACTTGTAGGGAAATGCAAGAGACCTCGGTTATGATGATGCACTAGGTCTATATCTGGGACTTTGTGTTTGTTCTCGAAATGCGTTTGTCGAGTGCTTATTAAGAAAGTTTCTATACAAGTTTCTGAACGAACTCCTTAAGAAAAGTTCTGTAAGAGTTCGCTATGAAAGAATCCTTTGAAGCATCTGGTCATCACAAACATTTTGACTACTTGTGGAGCCAAAACGGACTCCGTATGAGTCAGATATCCATGTTTCAGTTAACATTTCCCAAAACTGATTCCGGACGACACTTACAAACTAGTTCTTGTGAAGTTGCATTCGATTTTTTCCATTCCACTTCCCTAAACTTCTACATATGAGATCCAATTACTTGTAGGGAAATGCAAGAGACCTCGGTTATGATGATGCACTAGAGCCATAGCTGGGACTTTGTGTATGTTCTCGAAATGCGTTTGTCGAGTGCTCATTATGAAAGTTTCCATACAAGTTTCTGAACGAACTCCTTAAGAAAAGTTGTCCAAAAGTTCCCTATGAAAGAATCCTTTGAAGAATCTGGTCATCACAAATGTTTTGACTACTTGTGGAACCAAAACGGACTCCGTATGAGTCAGGTATATATGTTTCAGTTAACACTGCGCAAAACTGATTCCGAACGACAGTTACACACTAGTTCTTGTGTAGTTGCATTCGATTTTTTCCATGCTACTTCACTAAACATCTCCATATGAGATCCAATTACTTGTAAGGAAATGCAAGAGACCTCAGTTATGATGATGCACTAGGTCCATAGCTGGGACTTTGTGTATGTTCTCAAAATGCGTTCGTCGAGTGCTCATTAAGAAAGTTTCTATACAAGTTTCTGAAAGAACTCCTTAAGAATAGTTCCCTATGAAAGAATCCTTCGAAGCATCTGGTCGTCACAAACGTTTTGACTACTTGTGGAGCCCAAACAGACTTTGTATTAGTCAGATATCCATGTTTCAGTTAACACTGCACAAAACTGATTCCGAACGACAGTTACAGACTAGTTCTTGTGTAGTTGCACTTGATTTTTTCCATTCTACTTCAGTAAACATCTCCATATGAGATCCAATTACTTGTAGGGAAATGCAAGAGACCTCGGTTATGATGATGCACTAGGTCTATAGCTGGGACTTTGTGTTTGTTCTCGAAATGCGTTTGTCGAGTGCTCATTAAGAAAGTTTCTATACAAGTTTCTGAACGAACTCCTTAAGAAAAGTTCTCTAAGAGTTTGCTATGAAAGAATCCTTTGAAGCATCTAGTCGTCACAAACGTTTTGACTACTTGTGGAGCCAAAAAGGACTCCGTATGAGTCAGATATCCATGTTTCAGTTAACATTTCGCAAAACTGATTCCGGACGACACTTACAGACTAGTTGTAGTGTAGTTGCACTCCATTTTTTCCATTCTAGTTCACTAAACATCTACATATGAGATCCAATTACTTGTAGGGAAATGCAAGAGACCTCGGTTATGATGATGCACTAGGTCCATAGCTGGGACTTTGTGTATGTTCTCGAAATGCGTTTGTCGAGTGCTCATTAAGAAAGTTTCTATACAAGTTTCTGAACGAACTCCTGAAGAAAAGTTCTCCAAAATTCCCTATGAAAGAATCCTTTGAAACATCTGGTCGTCACAAACGTTTTGACTACTTGCGGAGCCAAAACGGACTCCGTATGAGTCAGATATCCATGTTTCTGTTAACACTGCGCAAAACTGATTCCGAACGACAGTTACAGACTAGTTCTTGTGTAGTTGCATTCGATTTTTTCCATTCTACTTCACTAAACATCTCCATATGAGATCCAATTACTTGTAGGGAAATGCAGGAGACCTCGGTTATGATGATGCACTAGGTCCATAGGTGGGACTTTGTGTATGTTCTCGAAATGCGTTTGTCGAGTGCTCATTAAGAAAGTTTTTATAAAAGTTTCTGATGGAACTCCTTAAGAAAAGTTCTCCAAAAGTTCCCTATGAAAGAATCCTTTGTTTGTCACAAACACTTTTACTACTTGTGGAGCCAAAACGGACTCCGTATGAGTCAGATATCCATGTTTCAGTTAACACTGCGCAAAACTGATTCCGAACGACAGTAACAGACTAGTTGTTGTGTAGTTGCTCTCCATTTTTTCCCCTCTACTTCACTAAACATCTACATATGAGATCCAATTACTTGTAGGGAAATTCAAGAGACCTCAGTTATGATGATGCGCTAGGTCCATAGCTGGGACTTTGTGTATGTTCTCGAAATGCGTTTGTCGAGTGCTCATTAAGAAAGTTTCTATACAAGTTTCTGAACGAACTCCTTAAGAAAAGTTCTCCAAAAGTTCACTATGAAAGAATCCTTTGAACCATCTGGTCGTCACAAACGTTTTGACTACTTGTGGCACCAAAACGGACTCCGTATGATTCAGATATCCATGTTTCAGTTAACATTTCGCAAAACTGATTACGGACGACAGTTACAGACTAGTTCTTGTGTAGTTGCATTCGATTTTTTCCATTCCACTTCACTAAAAGTCCCCATATGAGATCCAATTACTTATAGGGAAATGCAAGTGACCTCGGTTGTGATGATGCACTAGGTCCATGGCTGGGACTTTGTGTATGTTCTCGAAATGCGTTTGTCGAGTGCTCATTAAGAAAGTTTCTATACAAGTTTCTGAACGAACTCCTTAAGAAAAGTTGTCCAAAAGTTCCCTATGAAATAATCCTTTGAAGCATCTGGTTATCACAAACGTTTTGACTACTTGTGGAACCAAAATGGACTCCGTATGAGTCAGATATATATGTTTCAGTTAACACTGCGCAAAACTGATTCCGAACGACAGTTACACACTAGTTCTTCTGTAGTTGCATTCCATTTTTTCCATGCTACATCACTAAACATCTCCATATGAGATCCAATTACTTGTAGGGAAATGCAAGAGACCTCAGTTATGATGATGCACTAGGTCCATAGCTGGGACTTTGTGTATGTTCTCGAAATGCGTTCGTCGAGTGCTCATTAAAAAAGTTTCTATACAAGTTTCGGAAAGAACTCCTTAAGAAAAGTTCCCTATGAAAGAATCCTTCGAAGCATCTGGTCGTCACAAACGTTTTGACTACTTGTAAAGCCCAAACGGACTTCGTATGAGTCAGATATCCATGTTTCAGTTAACACTGCGCAAAACTGATTCCGAACGACAGTTACAGACTAGTTCTTGTGTAGTTGCACTCGATTTTTTCCATTCTACTTCACTAAACATCTCCATATGAGATCCAATTACTTGTAGGGAAATGCAAGAGACCTCGGTTATGATGATGCACTAGGTCTATAGCTGGGACTTTGTGTATGTTCTCGAAATGCGTTTGTCGAGTGCTCATTAAGAAAGTTTCTATACAAGTTTCTGAACGAACTCCTTAAGAAAAGTTCTCTAAGAGTTCTCTATGAAAGAATCCTTTGAAGCATCTGGTCGTCACAAATGTTTTGAGTACTTGTGGAGCCAAAAGGGACTCCGTATGAGTCAGATATCCATGTTTCAGTTAACATTTCGCAAAACTGATTCCGGACGACACTTATAGACTAGTTGTTGTGTAGTTGCACTCCATATTTTCCATTCTACTTCACTAAACATCTACATATGAGATCCAATTACTTGTAGGGAAATGCAAGAGACCTCAGTTATGATGATGCACTAGGTCCATAGCTGGGACTTTGTGTATGTTCTCGAAATACGATTGTCGAGTGCTCATTAAGAAAGTTTCTATACAAGTTTCTGAACGAATCCTTAAGAAAAGTTCTCCGAAATTCCCTATGAAAGAATCCTTTGAAGCATCTGGTCGTCACAAACGTTTTGAGTACTTGCGGAGCCAAAACGGACTCCGGATGAGTTAGATATCCATGTTTCAGTTAACACTGCGCAAAACTGATTCCGAACGACAGTTACAGACTAGTTCTTGTGTAGTTGCATTCGATTTTTTTCATTCTACTTCACTAAACATCTCCATATGAGATCCAATTACCTGTTGGGAAATGCAGGAGACCACGGTTATGTTGATGCACTAGGTCCATAGGTGGGACTGTGTGTATGTTCTCGAAATGCGTTTGTCGAGTGCTCATTAAGAAAGTTTTTATACAAGTTTCTGAAGGAACTCCTTAAGAAAAGTTCTCCAAAAGTTCCCTATGAAAGAATCCTTTGAAGCATCTGGTTGTCACAAACGCTTTGACTACTTGTGGAGCCAAAACGGACTCCGTATGAGTCAGATATCCATGTTTCAGTTAACACTGCGCAAAACTGATTCCGGACGACAGTAACAGACTAGTTGTTGTGTAGTTGCACTCGATTTTTTCCATTCTACTTCAATAAACATCTGCATATGAGATCCAATTACTTGTAGGGAAATGCAAGAGACCTCGGTTATGATGACGCACTAGGTCCATAGCTGGGACTTTGTGTATGTTCTCGAAATGCGTTTGTCGACTGCTCATTAAGAAAGTTTCTATACAAGTTTATGAACGAACTCCTTAAGAAAAGTTCTCCAAAAGTTCCCAATGAAAGAATCCTTTGAAGAATCTGGTCGTCACAAACGTTTTGACTACTTGTGGAGCCAAAACAGACTCCGTATGAGTCAGATATCCATGTTTCAGTTAACACTGCGCAAAATTGATTCGGGACGACAGTAACAGACTAGTTGTTGTGTAGTTGCTCTCCATTTTCTCCACTCTACTTCACTAAACGTCTACATATGAGATCCAATTACTTGTAGGGAAATGCAAGAGACCTCAGTTATGATGATGCACTAGGTCCATAGCTGGGACTTTGTGTGTGTTCTCGAAATGCGTTTGTCGAGTGCTCATTAAGAAAGTTTCTATACAAGTTTCTAAACGAACTCCTTAAGAAAAGTTCTCCAAAAGTTCCCTATGAAAGAATCCTTTGAAGAATCTGGTCGTCACAAACGTTTTGACTACTTGTGGAGCCAAAACGGACTCCGTATGAGTCAGATATCCATGTTTCAGTTAACATTTCGCAAAACTGATTCCGGACGACAGTTACAGACTAGTTCTTGTGTAGTTGCATTCGATTTTTTCCACTCTACTTCACTAAAAATCTCCATATGAGACCCAATTAATTGTAGGTAAATGCAAGAGACCGCATTTATGTTGATGCACTAGGTCCATAGCTGGGACTTTGTGTATGTTCTCGAAATGCGTTTGTCGAGTGCTCATTAAGAAAGTTTCTATACAAGTTTCTGAACGAACTCCTTAAGAAAAGTTCTCTAAGAGTTTGCTATGAAAGAATCCTATGAAGCATCTGGTCGTCACAAACGTTTTGACTACTTGTGGAGCCAAAAATGACTCCGTATGAGTCAGATATCCATGTTTCAGTTAACATTTCGCAAAACTGATTCCGGACGACACTTACAGACTAGTTGTTGTGTAGTTGCACTCCATTTTTTCCATTCTACTTCACTAAACATCTACATATGAGATCCAATTACTTGTAGGGAAATGCAAGAGACCTCGGTTATGATGATGCACTAGGTCCATAGGTGGGACTTTGTGTATGTTCTCGAAATGCGTTTGTCGAGTGCTCATTAAGAAAGTTTCTATACAAGTTTCTGAATGAACTCGTTAAGAAAAGTTGTCCAAAAGTTCGCTATAAAAGAATCCTTTGAAGCATATGGTCATCACAAACGTTTTGACTACTTGTGGAACCAAAACGGACTTCGTATGAGTCAGATATCCATGTTTCAGTTAGCACTGCGCAAAACTGATTCCGAACGACAGTTACAGACTAGTTCTTGTGTAGTTGCATTCGATTTTTTCCATTCTACTTTACTAAACATCTCCATATGAGATCCAATTACTTATAGGGAAATTCAAGAAACCTCGGTTATGATGATGCACTAGGTCCATAGGTGGGACTTTGTGTATGTCCTCGAAATGCGTTTGTCGAGTGCTCATTAAGAAAGTTTCTATACACGTTTCAGAACGAACTCCTTAAGAAAAGTTCTCAAAAATTCCCTATGATAGTATCCTTTGAAGCATCTGGTCATCACAAATGCTTTGACTACTTGTGGAGCCAAAACGGACTCCGTATGAGTCATATATCCATGTTTCAGTTAACACTGCGCAAAAATGATTCCGAACGACAGTTACAGACTAGTTCTTGTGTAGTTGCATTCGATTTTTTCCATTCTACTTCACTAAACATCTCCATATGAGATCCAATTACTTGTAGGGAAATGCAGGAGACCTCAGTTATGATGATGCACTAGGTTCATAGCTGGGACTTTGTGTATGTTCTCGAAATGCGTTTGTCGAGTGCTCATTAAGAAAGTTTCTATACAAGTTTCTGAACGAACTCCTTAAGAAAAGTTCTCCAAAAGTTCCCTATGAAAGAATCCTTTGAAGCATCTGGTCGTCACAAACATTTTGACTACTTGTGGAGCCAAAACGGACTCCGTTTGAGTCAGATATCCATGTTTCAGTTAACACTGTGCAAAACTGATTCCGGACGACAGTTACAGACTAGTTGTTGTGTAGTTGCACTCCATTTTTCCCACTCTACTTCACTAAGCATCTACATATGCGATCCAATTACTTGTAGGGAAATGCAAGAGACCTCGGTTATGATGATGCACTAGGTCTATAGCTGGGACTTTGTGTATGTTCTCGAAATGCGTTTGTCGAGTGCTCATTAAGAAAGTTTCTATACAAGTTTCTGAACGAACTACTTAAGAAAAGTTCTCCAAAAGTTCCCTATGAAAGAATCCTTTCAAGCATCTGGTCATCACAAACGTTTTGATTACTTGTGGAACCAAAACATACTCCGTATGAGTTAGAGATATATGTTTGAGTTAACACTGCGCAAAACAGATTCCGAACGACAGCTACACACTAGTTCTTCTGTAGTTGCATTCGATTTTTTCCATTCTACTTCACTTAACATCTCCATATGAGATCCAATTACTTGTAGGGAAATGCAAGAGACCTCAGTTATGATGATGCACTAGGTCCATAGCTGGGACTTTGTGTATGTTCTCGGAATGCGTTCGTCGAGTGATCATTAAGAAAGTTTCTATACAAGTTTCTGAAAGAACTCCTTAAGAAAAGTTCTCCAAATGTTCCCTATGAAAGAATCCTTCGAAGTATCTGGTCATCACAAACGTTTTGACTACTTGTGGAGCCAAAACGGACTTCGTATGAGTCAGATATCCATGTTTCAGTTAACACTCCGCAAAACTGATTCCGAACGACAGTTACAGACTAGTTCTTGTGTAGTTGCACTCGATTTTTTCCATTCTACTTCACTAAACATCTCCATATGACATCCAATTACTTGTAGGGAAATGAAAGAGACCTCGGTTATGATGATGCACTAGGTCCATAGCTGGGACTTTGTGTATGTTCCCGAAATGCGTTTGTCGAGTGCTCATTAAGAAAGTTTCTATACAAGTTTCTGAACGAACTCCTTCAGAAAAGTTCTCCAAGAGTTCCCTATGAAAGAATCCTTTGAAGCATCTGGTCTTCACAAACGTTTTGACTACTTGTGGAGCCAAAACGGACTCCGTATGAGTCAGATATCCATGTTTCAGTTAACACTGCGCAAAACTGATTCCGGACGACAGTTACAGACTAGTTGTTGTGTAGTTGCTCTCCATTTTTTCCACTCTACTTCACTAAACATCTACATATGAGATCCAATTACTTGTAGGGAAATGCAAGAGACCACAGTTATGATGATGCACTAGGCCCATAGCTGGGACTTTGTGTATGTTCTCGAATTGCGTTTGGCGAGTGCTCATTAAGAAAGTTTCTGTACAAGTTTCTGAATGAACTCCTTAAGAAAATGTAGCGACCAGACCTCAAATAGTCCGATCTCTGTGCATTAGTGTCATCCCTGGATCAGTAATGCTGCTGCACAGTACTTGAGGATTTATAACAGAGTGGCAATCACACACTTATTACATCGAATGTCTCAAAAGAGAACTTATTACAATAAATATGGCTTAAGGCCATCTAATACGATAATAGCGGAAGGCTTGGAAGATAAAGTGAGTCCATCAACTCCAACGGCATCACTGAGTGAAAGACCACGACCTAAGGCTCCTTACTCGTCGTCTGAAAATTCTGCAACATGATACGTTGCAGCCCGAAAACGGGTCAGCACATGGAATATGCTGGCAATGTAACACAAGAGAGTAATGAACAGAATAAAGCTATCACTATATGCATATATGGCTGGTGGAGGCTGTATGGTTAATATGTTTTGCGGAAAGCCAATTTTTCCCTACAACAAAGGAATAAATTTTATTTAACTACAAAGTTGGTTGAAAACATTGAGAATGGTAAACCCCATCTCAATCCCAATTAAAAGGTAATTAATAACCCAACAAAATTAATTTAGAGTGTTGAGATCCACATGATAATCCAAGAACCAAATACTCAAGATGTCCATAACCGGGGACACGGCTAACCATGATTAGTTTGTACACTCTGTAGAGGTTTGTGCACTTTTCCCCACAAGACTCGATCTCCTCCGTTTGATTTCTCGCACTACATGATGTTTGAGAAACGGATGACCGAGACACAGTCTTTCCGAAGAGGTCCCCTTAACCGATAGATAGGCCTGTACACCTACAATCCCCTACATCTGCTAGTCCACCATGGAAAGGTTTCCCACAACTTACTCAACTATGCTAGAGCCCATAATGGCATGTGGCTGCACACGGAAGTTTCTAGCATGAATAATCTTATGATCCCTTTGAGCCTGGGTGGCAGTCCATAGGAGAATCACACGGTATCCCGGGATTTCCAAAAATACAGACAACACTGGGTTCCCTAGGTGCCTCAATCCACCCAGATGTGTATTAAAGTTGCCACCTTAAGTTAACCATTAATTAACAATACTCACATCTGTCATGAATACACTCAACCCAAACCACGTCTACGAGCATAGCATAGCAATATAAGCAATGTAGAAGTAACTCCCAAAGGTTTGATAATAAACAGGTGAATAGGTGCTACCTCATCTACTTCCCAAACCCACAATTTAATCAGATCCTAACCATGCAATTGTTTGAGGATTGATCTAATGCAATAAAACTGGGTAGTAAAGAGGTATGATCAAAGTGTTACTTGCCTTGCTGATGATCCGTGAAACCTAGAGACTCGTAGTAGCACGCTTTGCACTCCGGGTATGTCGGATGTGGGGTTCCGGCAAAACCCTTAAGGTTCGAACTCTAGGGTGCGCGTGAAGTCTTTCCCTCCTACCGATCCATGCCCTAGCTCACTAGGATCTCACGGACGAACTCGACGAACTCGCAACACAGGAAGACACGAGATTTATACTAGTTCGGGCCACCGTTGTGGTGTAATACCCTACTCCAGTGTGCGGTGGTGGATTGGCTCTTGGGCTGATGATGAACAGTACAAGGGGAAGAACAGCCTCCTGAGGTTGAGGTGTTCTTGTGTCTAGGGTAGGCTCTCGATCAGATCAGATTAGGCTGAGTTCGGATCAAGCTCAGATGCCCCTACTGTGGTGGCCAGTTCTACTTATATAGGCCCTGGTCCTCTCCCCAAATATTGAGCGGGAAGGGAGCCAACAACAGCGGGCAAATTTGAAGGGAGACAGCTAGTACAAGCTATCCCAACAAAAGTGGTCTTCGCCTGCGAAAGGCTCTGGTGGTGACGCCGTCTTGGGCTCCACGATGACCTCCGTCCTGCTGTCCTTCTGGTCTTGGTCTTGTTGCACCGATATGGCAACCTTTTCCTGATGCCTCGGTACTCCCTGCCTGCACTTGCCTCCTTAGCACCAAAGAGGAAACAAGGACACTGCGCCCGCTGGCGCCCGCTTGGCGCCAATCGTCATGGCTCACGTCACGAGAGCTTCGGGAGGTTTGCCCCGCCTTGATATCTCCGCTCCTCGTGAGCCTGGCTGGCTACGCCACTCCTGAGGAGGTCTTGCATCGTCCGCCTCGCGAGGCTTGGCCCCTCGCGAGGGTCTTGGATGCCTTGTTGATGAAGATGGGCCGTACGGCCCGCTGACTTAGCCACGCCATGGGCCGCAGGCAGGCAAGTCTGGGGACCCCCGTTCCCAGAATGCCGACAGTAGCCCCCGGGCCCAAGGTGCGCTCGGGCTTGGCTTCGCGGCGAAGCCAAGGGTCAAGTACGGAGCGCCGCGGGCCCCAAAAGCCTGCGGCCTCGGTCGACGCATGGCGGTTGATTGGACGTGGGCGTCTCCGCTTCCCACGTTGCCTCGGCAACTGCACGACTTGACAAGTCCATGCGACATGCAAGGAAAACCATCATTACCTGCGATCGTGGGAGCCGCCGGTTGGCCTTCTTTTGCTATAAATGGGGAGGGGGGCGGAGCCCCCGTCGCCCATCTCTTCCTTGCTTGCTTGCTTCTTCCTCCTCGCTTCACTGCCAGCGACGATGGCACCTATCAGAAGGTTCTCCACTGAAGATAAGGGAAAGGCCCCGCGCGATGATCCGGGGCCGCTTCCGCCGAAGAAGAGGTAGGTCCACCGCCGTGACGAAGCGGTGATGCAGGTGGTGACGAGGCCTTGGTGCGAGCGGCCTCCTCCGGGGTATCCGCTACCCCTGTACGCCCGAGCCGAGGGCTCAGGAGGACGGAGAAACAAGCGGCGTCACCCACGCCGTGCCCGTGGTCGCTGCGCCACGGCGACACGTGCTGTCGCCCTGGCATCCACGCCGCGGACTCCTCGCGCGAGCTTGTGCTATAGGCGCCGATGCCTCCAAGCTCTTGGATCCTCTTCCCATGGTTCTTCTCTGACGTGATGCCGCCGAGGGGGCCTCTCGAGCTCTGGTTGCAGCACGCCGACTGCGGCGCTCCGGCGACCGGAGCAGAGTTCGAAGCGATCCCTACCGGCAAGATCTTCATGACTCGCGACTGGGGCGAGGTCGCGCAGGTCTGCCGTGCGAGGGGCACCCTCGCGATGCATTTTGAGTACGATGGCGCCTCCACGCTCTTCTTCAAGGTCTTCGATGCGGAGGGCTGCCGCCTGGAGTGTTGCTCCGGAGAGGAGCGCCAGGCTGACGCGCGCTCCGCTCGCGGCCACTCCAGCAACAGCAGCCCTTGGGAGTCCAGCAGCTCTCCTGAGCCCTACGAGACTCCGGAGACGAGCGACGATAGCTATGTGCCCCCAAGCTCTCGCCGCGCTCGGAGCAGAGCTGCGGCGTCCGACCGTCGCCGCCGCTGATCTGGATGGGGTTGGCGCCGGCCTCCTGTGGCCCACTGTTGATGATGGCGTCCGCCGCGGGAGGGTGTAGATAGGATCCCTTTTAGTTCCAGCTTTTGTTCCCTGCAGAGGATCATGAAGTACCCCGTGGGGGCTTGTAAAGGGTTTGTAATATCTTTTGCGCTCATCTTCCCTGTTACGAAAACTTGTGAACGCATGTCCTGTTAAGGCTCGGTCCCCCCTTTCTTCCCTCGCGATATCTTGTTGCTCTACGCTGACAGGTCCCGGTCCCCAGGCAGGCTACAGCCGTTGCTGGTATGCCAGGTCGCGTGTCGTGGTCAAGGCCAGGAGGTGTGTGGCCCGAGGTCCAGTAAGAGCCCCTGAGGCGCGATGCTCAGGAGGTCCCCCTTAGCGCTCAAGCAGCCAGGGTAAGGCAAGAAAAGGAGTTGACGTGGCCGCAACGGGGCTGCAGCGAGGCGAGGGTGACCGTTAGGCCCCAACATTTAGCCGATCCGAGAGCGGGACTTATCTTGTCGATTTCGTGGTGATTCCTGGTGGTGCGCTAGGCCTACGCGCCAGCTTGTGCGGCACAGCTAGGTCGGCCCATACGAGTTTCCCTCCTCCCATGCTCTCCTTAGTGCTCTACGTCCTTAGGTACCGGCCCTCGAGCGAGCTCAGCCGCCGCTGGTATGCCAGGTCGCGATGCCATGGTCAAGGCCAGGGGGTGAGGGCTGGAGAGCCAGTAAGAGCTCCTGAGTCGCGATGCTCAGGAGCCCCCCTTTCAACGCACAAGCGAATTGCATGAGGAAAAAGGAGACTCATGGTGCCGCCTGCTATCCTCCCCATGGGATCCCTGTGAACAGGCACAAGAAGAAACACGATTTGCCGTTATAGCTGCCAGCCTGCCGCTGGTTGTTCCGCGAAGAGGTGAGGGCACTGAGGGCCTGGTGAGGTGATGTGCGCGGGGCGTGCCGTGGGCCAGAGCTCGACCGCTCAGGTTTCTCGACGTGGCAGGGACGGACCCATGCACCGGCGCCGTGCCTATGTGAGGAGGCCCCGTGGGAGGCGACGATCGAGCAGGTGATAACCGTAGGCAGGTTAAGCATGGAAGGCAAATCAGCTTGAGTAAATGCAGGAAGACACATGCCACTGGGTCCGGCCCGAGCGGCTTGGGGATGATGCAGCCGGAGGGGCGCCCCCAGCAAGGTAAGCTAAAGACACAAGCAAAAGGGATACATGCCACAGGGACGGACCCATGCGACCTGGGAATATTGCAGCCCGAGGGGCGCTCCCAGCTAAACGAGCTTGGAAAATGTCACCTGGTTCTGTAGACGAAGTAGAGTTGGTGCAGCTGAAGGCATGCGTCGAAAGAATGACTCTTCACGAGCCACTGGGGCCTGAGCCTCGGGAGGCTCTGGGGGCTCGGGAGGCTCCTTGAAGACCGTCTCCATTTCTTCCAGGACAGCGTGGTACCTGGCCTCCTGAGCCGCTAGGACGCGCCGCATGTTGCGCTGATAGGCTGACGCCACGCTCGGCAAGCCAAAGGGCATGCGAACGTAGCTGTGTGGCGGGCCCTCACAACGGCCCACACACGAAGGCCAGAAATGCTCCTAAGATGCGGCCCTGTTAAGCCCTGGGACGTCGATGCAGACACGCAGCCCAGCATCCTCACCTGGATGGGGAGCTGCGCCTCGCGAGCAGCTGTCACCGCGCATGGCTCTTGCGTCTTGCAGTTCCTAAGTGGTCTTGGTGATGAACTCCTGAGTAGTGGGCGCTCCTTGCCCTGTGTTCTCCTGAGGGAAACGTGCCACGAAGCACGCCTCCAAGTGGTGCCCAAGCGCCTCCCTCGTGAGGTTGGCAAGGTCTGAGGCCCTCCAGAAGAGAGCCCCCGAGCCCTGCCCGAGGAGGGCACCGAGCGCACCTTCCTATGCAATGGAGGGAGGCGCGCCTGAAGCGGGCGCTGATCCTGACGAGGCTCCAGCTACGTCGCCACCCTCCTGAGATCCTGCTCGGCGCAACTGCTTCTTCTTCTTGGGGAGGGCCTTAGGAGGGCCCTCGCTTTTGCGGTCGGGGTCGTTGATTGCTGCAGCTTGGAAGGCGCGCTCGAGGGAGCACACCACATCTCTCTCTTCACATGGGACCGTGATGATTCCGGCGCTTGCCGGCATCTTGAGGACGTTGTAGCCGTGATGGGTGACTGCCATGAACTTGGCCAGGGCCGGATACCCGAGGATGGCGTTGTACGGCAGGCGGATGTGCGCGACGTCAAAGTTGATGAGCTCGGTGCAGTAGTTCTTGTGCTCCCCGAAGGTGACAGGCAGGTGGACCTGCCCTATCGGTGTGGTGGAACCGCCGGTCACTCCTGAGAAAGGCTTGGTGGGCTGAAGTTGCTCATATGGCACTTGGAGGTTGTTGAATGTGTTGACGGACAAGATGTTGGGCCATGCGCCGCCGTCGATGAGGGTCTTGGTAACCAGCACATTGCTGATGACTGGGGAGCACAACATCGGGAGGGCGCCAGCGGTGGCTGCGCACTTGAGCTGATCTGCCGAGTTGAAAGTGATGGCGCACTGGGACCACTTGAGCGGGCACGTGGCCTCGAGCTTGGGGAGCACCGCGTTCACCTCATGAGCAAACTGTTTGAAGATGTGTTGAGAGGCTGGGGCATCCGCGCCGCCCAAGATGCAGGCGATTGCACGCGGCTCCTGGAAGCCCCCAGCCCCCTCATCTTGATGGTGATCGTCGTTCCTTCTGGGTGGCGGCAGCGGGGGAAGACCGGCGTTACCCTGGGGGCGATCCTCATGAGGCTGGTCCTTCCAGGCGCCCTCACGAGGATGGTCCTGCCAGCGGTCCTCACGAGGCCTGTCGCGCCACTCCTGGCGCGGGCCACGGTCGTCCCAGCGTAAGCCTCCACGTCCTCCTCCACGGCCGTAGCCCCGGTCGCTGCGCTCGGGGCGTCGACCGAAACGTCCTTCGCGAATGGCTCTGAGCTCTTGACAGTCACTGGTGTTGTGGGTGTTCAGATTGTGGAAGGCGCAGAATGGTCGGCTATTCTTGGATGACTCGGGCTGATCTCTGCCCCGCTTGGTGTCGGGCTCCGCTGCCAGCACTGCCGCTTCCTTGCGCTTCACGTCCTTGGCCTTGGCTTTCTTCTCCTTTGTGGCCGCGGCTGGCAGCTCAAGGAGGGAGAGGCGCCCCTCCTCAGCTCTTGCGCACTTGGTCGCCAGGTTGAACAGCTCCTAAGATGTGCACAGCTCCTCATGGACAGTGAGCTCTTCCTTCATCTTGATGTCACGGACGCCGTCTGAGAACTCGGAGATGATGGCCTCGTCCGTGACCTTGGGGATCTTGAGGCGAGTGTTGTTGAAGCACTGGATGTACTTCTGGAGGGTCTCCCCTGGCTGTTGCTTGATGCGGCGCAGGTCACCCGCGGCCGGCGGGCCATCACGGGTGCCCTGGAAGTTGGCGATGAAGCGGTCGCGCATCTCATCCTAGGAGGAGATCGAGCCGTGCTGCAGGTTCAGGAGCCAGGAGTGGGCACCATCCTTGAGAGCCATAGGGAACCAGTTCGCCATGACTTTCTCGTCGCCATTGGCCGCTTCGATGCTCAGCTCATAGAGCTGCAGGAACTCCGCGGGGTCGGAGGTGCCGTCGTAGTGGGGAGGCAGATCGGGCTTGAACTTGCTTGGCCAGGCGACGCTACGCAGCTCGAGGGTGAAGGCGCGGAAGCCGGCCGTGGTCGCCAGGGCCCGCCTCGGAGGTGGAGCTTGGTCTTGATGAGGCGGCGCAGGGAGCGCAGGTGCAGCTTCTCACGGCCGAGGGATTTCTTGGCAGCTTCTCTCTTCGTGTGCGGGCACCGGACATGGCGGATCACGCCGTGGGGCCGCGCGCCTTGGCGCCAAGGCGCAGTCTTGGGGCAAAGGTGGTGGGGGCGCGCCATGAGCCACGTCGCCTGTGGCTGGCGGAGGGTGAGGCAGAGAGAGGAACGACGCCGGGGAGTCCCCTGCGGCGCGGACGAGCTTAGCGACGCGGTCGAGCCACTCATCTTAGAGGTCGTCGACTGGGCGGTAGCACAGGAGCTCGTTCGCCGCGAGGAGCGCGGCCTGCGCCTCCATGAGAGCGTGGCATGCATGAGACGAAGAGCCGGCCGGGGTCAGCGACGGAGTGGCGGTGCGGCCGTCCTGCCGCACCGACGGATGCAGCGAGGACGCCTGTTGCTCATTCCCCGCCGAGCTGCGGCTGTGTTGGCGGCGGGAGACGGAGAACGACGAGGTGGCCTGCCGACGGGAGCCGTCTGAGCTACGCGGGTGGTGAGGGCAGCCCGGCGCTCAGCTCGAGCGCGGCGAGCGTCCGCCATGGAGACGTCGGAGCGACGGAGCGATGAATCGACGGAAGGGAAGCTACGGCGCACCCCTACCTGGCACACCAAATGTCGGATGTGGGGTTCCGGCAAAACCCTTAAGGTTCGAACTCTGGGGTGCGCACGAAGTCTTTCCCTCCTACCGATCCACGCCCTAGCTCACTAAGATCTCACGGACGAACTCGACGAACTCGCAACACAGGAAGACACGAGATTTATACTGGTTCAGGCCACCGTTGTGGTGTAATACCCTACTCCAGTGTGTGCTGGTGGATTGCCTCTTGGGCTGATGATGAACAGTACAAGGGGAAGAACAACCTCCTGAGGTTGAGGTGTTCTTGTGTCTAGGGTAGGCTCTCGATCAGATCAGATCAGGCTGAGTTCGGATCAAGCTCAGATGCCCTACTGTGGTGGCTAGTTCTACTTATATAGGCCCTGGTCCTCTCCCCAAATATTGAGCGGGAAGGGAGCCAACAACGGCAGGCAAATTTGAAGGGGGACAGCTAGTATAAGCTATCCTGACAAAAGTGGGCTTCGCCTGCGAAAGACTCTGGTGGTGACGCTGTCTTGGGCTCCATGATGACCTCCGTCTTGCCGTCCTTCTGGTCTTGGTCTCGTTGCACCGATATGGCAACCTTTGCCTGATGCCTCGGTACTCCTTGCCTGTGCTTGCCTCTTTAGAACCAAAGAGGAAACAAGGACGCTGCGCCCACTGGCGCCCGCCTGGCGCCCGCCTGGCGCCAATCGTCATGGCTCACGTCACGAGAGCCTCGGGAGGTTTGCCCCGCCTTTGATATCTCCGCTCCTCATGAGCCTGCCTGGCTAGGCCACTCCTGAGGAGGTCTTGCGTCGTCTGCCTTGTGAGGCTTGGACCCTCGCGAGGGTCTTGGATGCCTTGTTGATGAAGATGGGCCGTACGGCCGCTGACTTAGCCACGCCATGGGCCGCAGGCAGGCAAGTCTAGGGACCCCCGTTCCCAGACCGCCGACAGGGTACTCTATCGCAATCAAACAAGCATACAATAAGCAATCAAGTAAGGTGCACGGGTAAAACTCAAATAAGAAGATATAACTAGAAAGTTCAACTTAAGAACTCCGGTTTGCAAAAGAAATCAAATCAAACGAACTAATAAAACTCAAACTGTGAAAGAAACAAGCTTCGATTACTAATATGGACTAAAGTCAAATTTTACAGTAGCAAAAACTTGTTGAAGTTGATTAAACAGAAAGAGGTCTTCGAGATGAAACTCTAGGTGTTTGAATCGCCTGATTCCGATAAACGAGCGAAAAGATAAACTAAAATGAAAATAGGATCAGAAATCGCGATCGAAAATAATCGCAGAAAATCCGAGAAAAAGAAAAACTGGCGAATAGGCTAACGAACGAACGTTCGCTGTCTGCGGCTAAACGGTGAAAGTTGTTCGTTAAAACGAACGAACGAACGGGCGTTCGCTAAATAACTAAAGCAGAAAAAATAAAATAAAACCGATCTAATTAAAAAAACGCATCTAGGGTTTTACCAAAAAAACCGAACCGGCAAAAAAAACCGGCGGCGGCGGCGAACTCCGGCGACTCTGGCGAACTCCGGCGGGTCG
>NC_057796.1:96821877-96825284 GCF_018294505.1 Triticum aestivum | reverse complement strand
GGCGGCGGCGGCGGCCTGGCGGGAAGCGGCTAGGGTTTCGGGTGCGGGGGCTGGCGGCTCGAGCCTCCGCGGCTTTAAAGGCCCGGCCGGGCTAGTGTCCAGGTCGGACATGGCCTGGTTAGGTCGGTTCCTTATTTTTTTAAATATTCCGCGCAGAAAAACAAAGAAAAGAAATACTAAACGGACTCCAAAAATCCCGAAATAGATTTTCCCCGTCCTCAAAAAATCTACCGGACAAGGTGAACATTAATTTGGGACTCTAATGCAATTTTGAAAAACGCATATTTTTCCTAATTCAAATAAAATAGCGATAAACTCTGAATAAAATTCTTATTTGATTTTAATATTAAATATCCCATATTTCTTTATTTTGAGGAAGTCATTTTATCCTCTCTCTCTTTTATTTTCATAAAAGAAATATTCGAAGATAAAATAATTAAAATCAAACGATCCTCTTTTCAAAATTCGAGAGAACTCAAATATGAAAATAACGAAATCCCCAACTCTCTCCATGGGTCCTTGAGTTGCGTAGAATTTATAGGATCAAACCAAAATGCAATAAAATATGATATGCTTCAAATATTGAAAATTTGGGATGTTACAGAAAAGTTCTCCAAAAGTTCCCTATGAAATAATCCTTCAAAGCATCTGGTCGTCACAAACGTTTTGACTACTTGTGGAGCCAAAACGGACTCCGTATGAGTCAGATATCCATGTATCAGTTAACACTGCACAAAACTGATTCCGAACGACAGCTACACACTAGTTCTTGTGTAGTTGCATTCGATTTTTTCCATTCTACTTCACTAAACATCTCCATATGAGATCCAGTAACTTGTAGGGAAAAGCAAGAGACCTTAGTTATGATCATGCACTAGGTCCATAGCTGGGACTTTATGTATGTTCTCGAAATGCGTTTGTCGAGTGGTCATTGAGAAAGTTTCTATACAAGTTTCTGAACGTACTCCTTTAGAAAAGTTCTCGAAAAGTTCCGTATGAAAGAATCCTTCGAAGCATATGGTCGTCACAAACGTTTTGACTACTTGTGGAGCCAAAACGGACTCCGTATGAGTCAGATATCCGTGTTTCAGTTAACACTGCGCAAAACTGATTCCGAACGACAGTTACAAACTAGTTCTTCTGTAGTTGCATTCAATTTTTTCCATTATACTTCACTAAACATCTCCATATGAGATCCAATTACTTGTAGGAAAATGCAAGAGACCTCAGTTATGATGATGCACTAGGTCCATAGCTGGGGCTTTGTGTATGTTCTCGAAATGCGTTTCTCGAGTGCTCATTAAGAAAGTTTCTATACAAGTTTCTGAACGAACTCCTTAAGAAAAGTTCTCCAAAAGTTCCCTATCAAAGAATCCTTCGAAGCATCTGGTCGTCATAAACGTTTTGACTACTTGTGGAGCCAAAACGGACTCCGTATGAGTCAGATATCCATGTTTCAGTTAACACTGTGCAAAACTGATTCCGAACGATAGTTACACACTAGTTCTTGTGTAGTTGCATTCGATTTTGTCCATTCTTGTAGCGACCAGACCACAAATGGCCTGTGCTGCTGTGCACCAGTGTCATCCCTGGATCAGTAATGCTGACACGCACAGTACAAATGGAGGATTTATAACAGAGTAGCAATCACAAACTTATTACATCGAATATCTCCGAAGAGATTAAGTATGATAAACATGGCTTAAGGCCATCTAATAACGATAACAGCAGAAGACTTGGAAGATAAGTGAGTCCATCAACTCCAGCGGCATCATTGAGTATAAGACCACGACCTAAGGCACCTTACTCGTCGTCTGAAAAGTCTGCAACATGAAACGTTGCAGCCCGAAACGGGTGAGCACATAGAATATGCTGGCAAAGCAACACATAGAGAACAATGAACAATGATAATGCTATACTATATGCATATATGGCTGGTGGAAAGGCTCTATGGTTACAGTTTTGCGAAAAGCCAATTTTATCCTACTGCAAAGGAATAAATTTTATTTAACTATCATGGTGGTTGAAACATTGAGAAGGTACCTCCAACTCAATCCCAATTAAGTGTCATCATTAACCCAACAAAATTAATTATAAGTATCACGGTGATGAGATTCAAATGATAATCCAGGTACTAGATACTCAAGTTGTCCATAACCGGGGACACGGCTAATCATGATCGGTTTGTACACTCTGCAGAGGTTTGTGCACTTTTCCCCACAAGACTCGATCGCCTCCGCTTGATTCTCGCACTGCATGTTGTTTGAGAAACGGATGACCGAGACACAGTCTTTCAGAAACAGTCACTCTCTACTCTGGATGGACCGGTACACCTACTTTCCCCTACATCTGCTAGTCCACCTCTTCAAGAGATCCTGTAACCTACTCAGCTATGCTAGAGCCCATAATAGCTTGCGGCTGCACACGGAAGTTTCTAGCATGAATAATCTTATGATCCCTTTGAGCCTGGGTGGCGGACCTTATACATACAGACAACACTGGGTTCTCCAGGTGCCTCAATCCACCCAGATGTGAGTTTTAGTTGCCACCTTAAGTTGAACCATTATTAAACATCTCACATCTGTCATGAATATCACTCAAACCCAATCCACGTCTACGAGCATAGCATGGCATATAATAGCAACGTAGAAGTAACTCCCAAGGGTTTGATATAGTAAAGCAGGTAATAGGTACTACCTCAACTACTTCCCAATACCCACAGTTTAATTAGATCCTAATCATGCAATGTGTTTGTGGAATAGATCTAATGCAATTAAAACTGGGTATGAACGGGGTATGATCAAAGTGTTACTTGCCTTGCTGATGATCCGCAAAACCTAGCGAGTCGAAGTAACAAGCGGCACACTCCGGGTACTCTATCGCAAACAAAAAAGCATACAATCAGTACTCAACTAATGCACAGGTAAAACTCGAATGAAAGATCCAACCAGAAAGTCAACTTAAGAACTCCGGTTTGCAAAAAGAATCAACTCGAAAGAAGCAACGAAAGTCAAACGGCGAAAGAAAGAAACTTCGTTTGCTAATCTGGATCTAGGTCAAATTTTACTGTAGCAAAAACTTGTTTGAGTAGGTTAAACGGAAAGAGAATTTCGAAATGAAACTCTAGGCGCTTGAATCGCCTGATTCCGATAAACGAGCGAAAAGTTAAACAGGTTTGAAGATTCGATCGGAAATCGAATCTGAGAAAAATAACGAGAAAATCCGACGAAAAAGAAAAACGGACGAACAGTTAAATAACGGACGTTCGTTAATAGAGAAAAACCGATGAACGCGTTCGTTAAAACGAACGGTTCGGGGAACGCTCGCGAAATAAGAAAACCAAAAAAAAACTGATCTAGGGTTTTTTTTATTTTTAAAACAAAAGGTTTTTTTTTTACAGAAAACCG
>NC_057796.1:96813627-96821687 GCF_018294505.1 Triticum aestivum | reverse complement strand
GGGCTACCGAGGCGGCGGCGGCTCCCGTGGCGAGCTCGGACTCCGGCGGCGTCGCGTCGTGGGGAGAGAGGAGGGGCGACGGCGGGCAGTCGGCTGGGCTCGGCCCAGTCGGCGCGGGCGCGTTTGTTTTTTTTAAATAAGTTCCACGGAAAATATTGCGTAGAAAATAAATAAAAATCAGAAAAATATGAAATAAATTTTCCCCGTCTAGGTAGAAAATTTAGAATAGGGTGAACATTTTTAAAATCAAAAATAGATATTTTGAAAACATGCATATTTTTAAATGCAATAAAAATTGCAAATAAAATCCAAATAAATCCCAATAATGTTTTTAACATTTTTCCTCCAGTATTTCAATTGTTTTGGAGAAGTCATATTTTCTCCTCTCGTTTATTTAATATGAAATATTTTTCCGGAGAGAAAAATAATTAAAAATCCCAATCCTCGTTTGAAAAATCAAATACGAAAATTCGAGAAAATCCCCAACTCTCTCCGAGGGTCCTTGAGTTGCGTAGGATTTATCGAGGATTTGTCAAAATGCAACAAAACATGATATGCAAATGATGATCTATGTATAACATTCCAAATTGAAAATTTGGGATGTTACAAACCTACCCCCCTTAAGATGAATCTCGCCCTCGAGATTCGGGTTGGCTAGAAAACAGGTGGGAGTGGTTTTTCCGTAGATCTTCCTCTCGCTCCGAGGTGGCCTCATCTTCTGTGTGGTGACTCCACTGGACTTTGCAAAACTTGATAACCTTACTGCGGGTAACTCGGCTGGCATACTCAAGAATCTTAACGGGTTTCTCCTCATAGGTCAAATCACTTTCCAACTGAATCGCTTCCAGTGGCACAGTATCTCTCAGTGGTATCTCAGCCATCTCTGCGTGGCATTTCTTCAACTGCGAAACATGAAATACATCATGAACTTCAGACAATCCTTCGGGCAATTCCAGCTTATAGGCAACTTCTCCCATACGTTCCAACACTCTGTATGGTCCGATAAAACGGGGCGCTAACTTTCCCTTAACTCCAAAGCGCTTTACTCCTCGAAGGGGCGATACTCGAAGATACACTCTATCTCCGACTTCGTGAACTGTCTCCTTGCGTTTAGAATCAGCATAACTCTTCTGCCTGGACTGGGCTACCTTGAGCCTATCGCGAATCAACTTCACTTTCGGTTCAGACTCCTTAATCAAATCTGGTCCAAACAACTGTCGATCTCCAACTTCGTCCCATAACAACGGTGTTCTACACCTCCTTGCGTACAAAGCTTCGAAAGGGGCCATATTCAAACTGGTTTGATAACTGTTGTTATACGAAAACTCCGCATATGGCAAATTGTCGTCCCAACTAGATCCATAATCTAGTGCACATGCTCTCAACATGTCCTCCAAAATCTGGTTGACTCTCTCGGTCTGTCCATCTGTCTGCGGGTGAAATGCTGTACTAAATTCCAGCCTGGTTCCCAATGTTTCATGTAACTGCTTCCAAAACTTTGAGGTAAATTGGGTTCCTCTGTCTGATACAATGGTCCTCGGAACTCCATGCAAACTTACTATCCTGGTCATGTATATCTTTGCCAACTTAGCACTGGTGTAAGTGGTCCTCACTGGAATGAAATGAGCCACTTTCGTCAAACGGTCGACTACAACCCATATCGAGTCATAGCCTGAACGAGTCCTGGGTAATCCTGTGATAAAATCCATGCCTATTTTATCCCACTTCCATCCGGGTATCGGCAATGGCTGTAGCAATCCTGCTGGCTTCTGATGCTCTGCCTTCACTCTCTGACATACATCACAAACTGCTACAAACTCCGCAATATCCTTCTTCATTCCGGTCCACCAGAAAGTATTCTTCAAATCCAAATACATCTTGGTATTCCCTGGGTGAATCGAGTACGGTGAATCATGGGCTTCTTGCAAAATCAACTTCCTGATCTCCGGATCATTTGGCACATATACGCGGTCCTCGAACCATAAGGTATCGTGCTCATCCTCATGAAATCCCTTGGCTTTTCCTTTGCTCATCTTCTCCTTTATCTCTTCAATATCCTTGTCTGTCTTTTGAGCTTCTCTAATCTTTTCCATCAAGGTAGACTGAATCTCCAATGTCGCTAAATAGCCTCTAGGGACTATCTCCAAACATAGCTCGCGTAGGTCCTCGGCTAACTCCTGAGGTAACTCTCCTGTCATGAGGGTGTTGACATGACTCTTGCGGCTCAACGCGTCTGCTACTATGTTAGCCTTTCCGGGGTGGTAATGCAATCTCATATCATAGTATTTGATGAGCTCCAACCATCTCCTCTGTCTGAGATTTAACTCCTTCTGCGTGAAAATGTACTTCAAACTCTTGTGATCCGTGTACACCTCACAATGGTTTCCGATGAGAAAATGTCTCCATGTCTTCAATGCATGCACCACAGCTGCTAATTCCAAATCATGCGTAGCATAATTCTTTTCATGGGGTTTAAGTTGTCGTGAAGCATACGAAACAACTCTTCCTTCCTGCATAAGCACTGCTCCAAGTCCTCGACGAGAAGCGTCGCAATAAACTTCATAGTCCTTGCGTTGATCTGGCAGAATCAACACTGGTGATGTAACCAATCGTTTCTTCAACTCTTGGAAACTAGCTACACATTCCTCAGTCCAATTGAATTTGGTGTCCTTCTTCAATAGCTCAGTCATGGGCTTAGCAATCCTTGAGAAATTTTCGATAAATCTCCGGTAGTATCCTGCAAGTCCAAGAAAACTCCGGATTTCTCCAACTGTCGTGGGTGATTCCCAACTTGTCACTGTGTCAACCTTGGCAGGGTCTACTGCTATTCCTTCTCCAGAAATAACATGTCCAAGGAATCCAACTTCCTTCAACCAAAATTCACATTTGCTGAACTTGGCATATAACTGATGTTCTCTGAGCTTCTCAAGTACCAATCGCAAATGCTCCTCATGCTCTTCTTCATCCTTGGAAAAGATTAAAATATCATCAATGAACACCACGACGAACTTATCCAAAAACTCCATAAACACTTTGTTCATCAGGTTCATGAAATAGGCCGGTGCGTTAGTCAGTACAAATGACATAACGGTATACTCATACAATCCATATCTGGTGGTAAATGCTGTCTTGGGTATATCCTGCTCTCGAATCTTTAACTGATGGTATCCTGATCGTAAATCGATCTTGGAAAATACTTTAGCTCCTTGCAAGCGGTCAAACAAATCATTGATCATCGGCAGTGGGTACTTGTTTTTGATGGTCACTTCATTCAATCCTCGGTAATAAACAACCATCCTTAGTGATCCATCTTTCTTCTCTACTAGAAGTACTGGTGATCCCCAAGGTGACGAGCTTGGGCGAATATAGCCTTTATCTAGTAACTCCTTGATCTGCTTCTTAATTTCCTCCAAATCCTTTGCAGGCATCCTGTACGGTCTCTTAGATATTGGCCCTGTGCCTGGCAAAAGTTCAATCAAGAAATCAATGTCTCTATCTGGTGGCATGCCTGTCAACTCTTCTGGAAATACATCCGGATAATCCTTCACCACTCGTACTTCCTCCTGTACAACTCCTGATAAGGAATTCACTTGAGTCCTCTTCGGCATGTGCCTGGATACATACTTGATCCTTTTTCCTTTCGGGGTGGTAAGCAAAATTGTCTTGCTGGCACAATCGATGTTTCCTCCATACAACGATAGCCAATCCATTCCCAAAATCACATCCAAACCTTGCGATTCCAAAACAATGAGGTCTGAGGGGAAAACATGCCTTCCAATGGCCAACGGTATCTGAAAACATCCTTGGGTGGCCATATACTCTGCTCCTGGCGAGGTTACTAACATGGGGCTTTTGAGGACTTGGGTGGACATCTTAAACTTGTTTACGAATCCCCTTGATATGTATGAATGCGATGCACCAGTATCGAAAAGAACAGTTGCAGTAAATGACTTAACCAAAAACTTACCTATTACTGCATCAGGCTGAGCTTCAATCTCCTCCACGCTCACGTGGTTCACATGTCCTTTTTTGAACGGCTTCGGCTTCTTCCAAGTGCTTCCATTGCCATTTCCATTTTGGGCTTCGGGACAATCGGTAGCGTAATGTCCCGTCTTCTGGCACTTGAAACAGGTAATGTGACTTAGATCTCTCTTGGTTGGGGTAGATGGGTTGGTGCGGTTCTGTCTGTTTCCTCCTCCATTCCCATTACCATTCTTGGAGCCATTATGGTTGTGTGAACTACCTCCTCCATGGGTATGCTGAAACTGTTCTCCCGGCTTCGGGGTAAATCGTGGCTTCTGCTGGGCTCCAGAATTGTACTTCCCTTGTCCATACTTCCTCTTGCGGTTTTCAATCTGCTGTTGCTTCCCTTCTATCATGAGAGCTCTATCTACCAGCTCCTGGTAGTTGTTGAAAGTTGCTACCATCAACTGCCTACTCAGCTCATCATTCAATCCTTCCAGAAACTTCTCCTGCTTGGCAGCATCCGTAGCAACGTCATCTGGCGCATAACGTGCTAACTTACTGAAATCCTCCACATACTGGCCTACGGTGCGTCCTCCTTGGCGTAGGTTGCGAAACTCACGCTTCTTCATAGCCATAGCTCCTGCTGAAACATGAGCTGTACGGAAAGCTTGCTGAAATTGGTCCCATGTGACAGTGTCAATAGGGTGTGTGGCTGTATAATTCTCCCACCATGATGCTGCGGGTCCATCAAGCTGATGTGCGGCAAAACGCACTCTTTCCGCATCTGTGCATCCTGCAGTGGTCAACTCCCTTCCAACTTTGCGGAGCCAATCATCTGCTACAATCGGCTCGGTGCTACTGGAAAACACCGGCGGGTTTAGCCTTAAGAAACAGGCTAAGTGATCAACAGGTGGTGGTGGAGGTGGGTTGTTGTTGTTGTTGTTGCCTTGGTTCTGCACTAACACTTGCATCAGGGCATTCTATTGCTGAATCAACTGGGTGATCTCTGGCGGGAAAACAAATCCGGTGTCGCATCTCGGAGGCATCTGATAGGTTTAGAAAAGATGAGAGTTAAGAATAGAATGAGGTCTAGAGGGAAAACACTACCCATATGCTCATGAGACAAATTCAATCAAAATCACTCAATCAATCCAAACAAGGCAAAACAATCGATCTAACTAGCGTTACAAAGTGCTTGAGCTATACTACTAAATGGGGGAAAACTACTACTGATATGGTAGTCTACTAAAAAATTTGATCCGTTGAAGACTCCATGATGTCTGCTCCAGCTTCATCAATCCATTCGTCTTCACTTGGTTCCGAGTCGGTGTCGTCGATGATGATGTAGTTATCCGGACAAGTGCATTCGTCGACTTCTGCTTTTGGCACTGGATTTCCCACGGATGCTCCAATCTTGTTCTCCAGGTCGTCAATCTTCCCGACTAGTGCGTTGATTTCCTCCAGATAATCTTCGCGTGTAGTCTTGAGTTCTTCTTGGAGTTCCTTGATCTTCGTGAATGCCTTCTTCAGTTCTTCCTTGTCCGTGCATATCTGGTTCTCCTGGCGTCGAATATGTTGGTTCTGCTCCTGGATGAAAGCTGCAATTGATCCATCCTTCTTGGTCTTGATCATCTCCCATTGCGCGTCTCGACGTCCACAAATCTGATAAATTGTATCCTTAAGCTCCTGATGATAGACTTCTCCAATGCGTCCCATGGCGATGTGTGCGGCCATGCTCTTCCCTAAACTCCAAGTTGGTGCTTCGAAAACCAATCTCATGGCACTAAACATCCTTCCTGGAATGATAACTTGAATCTTCCAGCTCTCCTCTTCAGGTAATGTAGCGTTGTAGGTTCCGGTGACGCTTGGTATTCCTATGTTCAAGTACTTGGTGACTTCCTTCAAGTGTCGTCCAAACGGCGTGTCTTCATCTGGTTGCATGAACTTGCTCCTTGCATTCGCCATTCCTAAAAGAGTAGAAAGTGGAGAGGGGTCAGAAATGAGAAGAGAGAAGTTTTCTAGGGCTTAAGCTTAGTGGTCGTGTCCTATAGTCAGCATGTGCTCTGATACCAACTTTGTAGCGACCAGACCTCAAATGGCCTGTGCTGCTGTGCACCAGTGTCATCCCTGGATCAGTAATGCTGACACGCACAGTACAAATGGAGGATTTATAACAGAGTAGCAATCACACACTTACTACATCGAATATCTCCGAAGAGATTAAGTATGATAAACATGGCTTAAGGCCATCTAATAACGATAACAGCAGAAGACTTGGAAGATAAGTGAGTCCATCAACTCCAGCGGCATCACTGAGTATAAGACCACGACCTAAGGCACCTTACTCGTCGTCTGAAAAGTCTGCAACATAAAACGTTGCAGCCCGAAACGGGTCAGCACATAGAATATGCTGGCAAAGCAACACATAGAGAACAATGAACAATGATAATGCTATACTATATGCATATATGGCTGGTGGAAAGGCTCTATGGTTACAGTTTTGCGAAAAGCCAATTTTATCCTACTGCAAAGGAATAAATTTTATTTAACTATCATGGTGGTTGAAACATTGAGAAGGTACCTCCAACTCAATCCCAATTAAGTGTCATCATTAACCCAACAAAATTAATTATAAGTATCACGGTGATGAGATTCAAATGATAATCCAGGTACTAGATACTCAAGTTGTCCATAACCGGGGACACGGCTAATCATGATCAGTTTGTACACTCTGCAGAGGTTTGTGCACTTTTCCCCACAAGACTCGATCGCCTTCGCTTGATTCTCGCACTGCATGTTGTTTGAGAAACGGATGACCGAGACACAGTCTTTCAGAAACAGTCACTCTCTACTCTGGATGGACCGGTACACCTACTTTCCCCTACATCTGCTAGTCCACCTCTTCAAGAGATCCTGTAACCTACTCAGCTATGCTAGAGCCCATAATAGCTTGCGGCTGCACACGGAAGTTTCTAGCATGAATAATCTTATGATCCCTTTGAGCCTGGGTGGCGGACCTTATACATACAGACAACACTGGGTTCTCCAGGTGCCTCAATCCACCCAGATGTGAGTTTTAGTTGCCACCTTAAGTTGAACCATTATTAAACATCTCACATCTGTCATGAATATCACTCAAACCCAATCCACGTCTACGAGCATAGCATGGCATATAATAGCAACGTAGAAGTAACTCCCAAGGGTTTGATATAGTAAAGCAGGTAATAGGTACTACCTCAACTACTTCCCAATACCCACAGTTTAATTAGATCCTAATCATGCAATGTGTTTGTGGAATAGATCTAATGCAATTAAAACTGGGTATGAACGGGGTATGATCAAAGTGTTACTTGCCTTGCTGATGATCCGCAAAACCTAGCGAGTCGAAGTAACAAGCGGCACACTCCGGGTACTCTATCACAAACAAAAAAGCATACAATCAGTACTCAACTAATGCACAGGTAAAACTCGAATGAAAGATCCAACCAGAAAGTTCAACTTAAGAACTCCGGTTTGCAAAAAGAATCAACTCGAAAGAAGCAACGAAAGTCAAACGGCGAAAGAAAGAAACTTCGTTTGCTAATCTGGATCTAGGTCAAATTTTACTGTAGCAAAAACTTGTTTGAGTAGGTTAAACGGAAAGAGAATTTCGAAACGAAACTCTAGGCGCTTGAATCACCTGATTCCGATAAACGAGCGAAAAGTTAAACAGGTTTGAAGATTCGATCGGAAATCGAATCTGAGAAAAATAACGAGAAAATTCGACGAAAAAGAAAAACGGACGAACGGTTAAATAACGGACGTTCGTTAACAGAGAAAAACCGATGAACGCGTTCGTTAAAACGAATGGTTCGGGGAACGCTCGCGAAATAAGAAAACCGAAAAAAAACCGATCTAGGGGTTTTTTTTAAACAAAAGGTTTTTTTTTACAGAAAACCGGTCAACACGAGACGACCGGCGGCAGTACCTCGCCGGCGGCTCGGCGAGGGGCTCGGGCGGGCGAGGCTCGGGCGGCGAGGGGTGCGGGGCTCGGGGGGGCTCCGGCGGCGAGGGGTGCGGGCTCGGGCGCACCCGGCGGCGAGCGACGAGGCAAC
>NC_057796.1:96785138-96812978 GCF_018294505.1 Triticum aestivum | reverse complement strand
GCGGCGGCTAGATGCGATAGCGGCGGCGGGCTCCTCCGGCGGCGGTGACGAGGAAAACGTAGGGGGGGTATTTATGAGGGGGGGTGCGGGCGGCTTGGGGAAGGGGCTATCGAGGCGGCGGCGGCTCCCGTGGCGAGCTCGGACTCCGGCGGCGTCGCGTCGTGGGGAGAGAGGAGAGGGGCGACGGCGGGCCGTCGGCTGGGCTCGGCCCAGTCGGCGCGGGCGCGTTTGTTTTTTGTTTTTTTAAACAAGTTCCGCGGAAACTATTGCGTAGAAAACTAAATAATAATCAGAAAAATATGAAATAAATTTTCCCCGTCTAGTTAGAAAATCTAGAATAGGGTGAACATTTTTAAAATCAAAAATAGATATTTTGAAAACATGCATATTTTTAAATACAATAAAAATTGCAAATAAAATCCAAATAAATCCCAATAATGTTTTTAACATTTTTCCTCCAGTATTTCAATTGTTTTGGAGAAGTCATATTTTCTCCTCTCGTTTATTTAATATGAAATATTTTTCCGGAGAGAAAAATAATTAAAAATCCCAATCCTCGTTTGAAAAATCAAATACGAAAATTCGAGAAAATCCCCAACTCTCTCCGAGGGTCCTTGAGTTGCGTAGGATTTATCGAGGATTTGTCAAAATGCAACAAAACATGACATGCAAATGATGATCTATGTATAACATTCCAAATTGAAAATTTGGGATGTTACAATTCTACTTCACTAAATATCTCCATATGAGATCCAACTACTTGTAGGGAAATGCAAGAGACCTCAGTTATGATGATGCACTAGGTCCATAGCTGGGACTTTGTGTATGTTCTCGAAATACGTTTGTCGAGTGCTCATTAAGAAAGTTTATATACAAGTTTCTGAACGTACTACTTAAGAAAAGTTCTCCAAAAGTTCCCTATGAAAGAATCCTTCGAAGCATCTGGTCATCACAAACGTTTTGACTACTTGTGGACCAAAACAGACTCCGTATGAGTCAGATATCCATGTTTCGGTTAACACTGCGCAAAACTGATTCCGAACGATAGTTACAGACTAGTTCTTGTGTAGTTGCATTCGATTTTTTCCATTCTACTTCACTTAACATCTCCATATGAGATCCAATTACTTGCACGGAAATGCAAGAGACCTCAGTTATGATGATGCACTAGGTCCATAGCTGGGACTTTGTGTATGTTCTCGAAATGCGTTTGTCTAGTGCTCATTAAGAAAGTTTCTATATAAGTTTCTGAACGAACTCCTTAAGAAAAGTTCTCCAAAAGTTCCCTATGGAAGAATCTTTCGAAGCATATGGTCATCACAAAGGTTTTGACTACTTGTGGAGCCAAAACGGACTCCGTATGAGTCAGATATCCATGTTTCAGTTAACACTGTGCAAAACTGATTCCGAACGATAGTTACAGACTAGTTCTTGTGTAGTTGCATTCGATTTTTTCCATTCTACTTCACTAAACATCTCCATATGAGATCCAATTACTTGTAGGGAAATGCAAGAGACCTCAGTTATGATGATGCACTAGGTCCATAGCTGGGAATCTGTGTATGTTCTCGAAATGCGTTTGTCGAGTGCTCATTACGAAAGTTTATATAGCAGTTTCTGAACGTACTCCTTAAAAAAGTTCTCCAAAAGTTCCCTATGAAAGAATCCTTCGAAGCATCTGGTCGTCACAAACGTTTTGACTACTTGTGGAGCCAAAACGGACTCTGTATGAGTCAGATATCCATGTTTCTGTTAACACTGCGCAAAACTGATTCCGAACGACAGTTACAGACTAGTTCTTGTGTAGTTGCATTCGATTTTTTCCATTCTACTTGACTTAACATCTCCATATGAGATCCAATTACTTGTAGGGAAATGCAAGAGACCTCAGTTATGATGATGCACTAGGTCCATAGCTGGGACTTTGTGTATGTTCTCGAAATGCGTTTGTCTAGTGCTCATTAAGAAAGTTTCTATACCAGTTTCTGAACGAACTCCTTAAGAAAAGTTCTCCAAAAGTTCCCTATGAAAGAATCCTTCGAAGCATCTGGTCGTCACAAACGTTTTGACTACTTGTGGAGCCAAAACGGTCTCCGTATGAGTCAGATATCCATGTTTCGGTTAACATTGCACAAAACTGATTCCGAACGACAGTTACCGACTAGTTCTTGTTTAGTTGCATTCGATTTTTCCATTCTACTTCACTAAACATCTCCATTTGAGATCCAATTACTTGTAGGGAAATGCAAGAGACCTCAGTTATGATGATGCACTAGGTCCATAGCTGGGACTTTTTGTATGTTCTCGAAATGCGTTTGTCGAGTGCTCATTAAGAAAGTTTCTATACAAGTTTCTAAACGAACTCCTTAAGAAAACTTCTCGAAAAGTTCCCTATGAAAGAATCCTTTGAAGCATCTGGTCGTCACAAACGTTTCGACTACTTGTGGAGGCAAAACGGACTCCGTATGAGTCAGATATCCATGTTTCGGTTAACACTACGCAAAACTGATTCCAAACAATAGTTACACACTAGTTCTTATGTAGTTGCATTCGATTTTTTCCATTCTACTTCACTAAACATCTCCATATGAGATCCAATAACTTGTAGGGAAATGCAAGAGACCTCAGCTATGATGATGCACTAGGTCCATAGCCGGGACTTTGTGTATGTTCTCGAAATGCGTTTGTCGGGTGCTCATTAAGAAAGTTTATGTACAAGTTTCTGAACGTACTCCTTAAGAAAAGTTCTCCAAAATTTCCCTATGAAAGAAACCTTCGAAGCATCTGGTCACCAGAAACGTTTTGACTACTTGTGGAGCCAAAACGGACTCCGGATGAGTCATATATCCATGTTTCGGTTAACACTCAAAACATATTCCGAACGACAGTTACAGACTAGTTCTTGTGTAGTTGCATTCGATTTTTTCCATTCTACTTCACTAAACATCTCCATATGAGATCCAATTACTTGTAGGGAAATGCAAGAGACCTCAGTTATGATGATGCACTAGGTCCATAGCTTGGACTTTGTGTATGTTCTTGAAAGGCGTTTGTCGAGTGCTCATTAAGAAAGTTTCTATACAAGTTTCTATATGAACTCCTTAAGAAAAGTTTTCAAAAAGTTTCCTATGAAACATCCCTTCGAAGCATCTGGTCGTCACAAACGTCTCCATATGAGTCAGATATCCATGTTTTGGTTAACATTGCGCAAAACTGATTCCGAACGACAGTTACAGACTAGTTCTTGTGTGGTTGCATTCCATTTTTTCCATTCTACTTCAGTAAACATCACCATATGAGATCCAATTACTTGTAGGGAAATGCAAGAGACCTCAGTTATGATGATGCACTAGGTCCATATCTGGGGCTTTGTGTATGTTCTCGAAATGCGTTTGTTGAGTGCTCATTAAGAAAGTTTCTATACAAGTTTCCGAACGAACTCCGTAAGAAAAGTTCTCCAAAAGTTCCGTAAGAAAGACTCCTTCGAAGCATCAGGTCGTCACAAACGTTTTGACTACTTGTGGACCCAAAACGGAATCTGTATGAGTCAGATATCCATGTTTCGGTTAACACTGCGCAAAACTGATTCCGGATGATATTTATAGACTAGTTCTTGTGTAGTTGCATTCGATTTTTCCATTCTACTTCACTAACATCTCCATATGAGATCCAATTACCTGTAGGGAAATATAAGAGACCTCAGTTATGATGAAGAACTAGGACCATAGCTGGGACTTTGTGTATGTTCTCGAAATGCGTTTGTCGAGTGCTTATTATGAAAGTTTCTATACAAGTTTCTCAACGAACTCCTTAAGAAAAGTTCTCCAAAAGTTCCCTATGAAAGAATCCTTTGAAGCATCTAGTCGTCACAAATGTTTTGACTACTTGTGGAGCCAAAACGGAGTCCGTATGAGTCAGATATCCATATTTCGGTTAACACTGCGCAAAACTGATTCCGAATGATAGTTAGAGACTAGTTCTTGTGTAGTTGCATTCGATTTTTTCCATTCTACTTCACTAAACATCTCCATATGAGATCCAACTACTTGTAGGGAAATGCAAGATACCTCAGTTATGATGATGCACTAGGTCCATAGCTTGGACTTTCTCTATGTTCTCGAAATGCGTTTGTCGAGTGCTCATTAAGAAAGTTTCTATACAAGTTTCTGAACGAACTCCTGAAGAAAAGTTCTCCAAAAGTTCCCTATGAAAGAATCCTTCGAAGCATCTGGTCGTCACAAACGTTTTGACTACTTATGGAGCCAAAACGGACTCCGTATGAGTCAGATATCCATGTTTCGGTTAACATTGCGCAAAACTGATTCCGAAGGACAGTTACAGTCTAGTTCTTGTGTGGCTGCATTCGATTTTTTCCATTCTACTTCACTAAACATCTCCATATGAGATCCAATTACTTGTAGGTAAATGCAAGAGACCTCAGTTATGATGATGCACTAGGTCCATAGCTGGGACTTTGTGTATGTTCTCGAAATGCGTTTGTCGAGTGCTCAATAAGAAAGTTTCTATACAAGTTTGTGAACGAACTCCGTAAGAAAAGTTCCCCAAAAGTTCCCTATGAAAGAATCCTTTGAAGCATCTGGTCGTCACAAATGTTTTGACTACTTGTGGAGGCAAAACGGACTCCGTATGAGTCAGATATCCATGTTTCAGTTAACACTGCGCAGAACTGATTCCGAACGATAGTTACAGACTAGTTCTTGTGTAGTTGCATTCGATTTTTCCATTCTACTTCACTAAACATATCCATATGAGATCCAATTACTTGTAGGGAAATGCAAGAGACCTCAGTTATTATGATGCACTAGGTCCACAGCTGGGACTTTGTGTATGTTCTCGAAATCCGTTGGTCGAGTGCTCATTAAGAAAGTTTCTATACAAGTTTCTGAATGAACTCTTTAAGAAAAGTTCTCCAAAAGTTCCCTATGAAAGAATCCTTCGAAGCATCTGGTCATCACAAACGTTTTTACTACTTGCGGAGCCAAAATGGACTCCGTATGAGTCAGATATCCATGTTTTGGTTAACATTGCGCAAAACTGATTCCGAACGACAGTTACAGACTAGTTCTTATGTGGTTGCATTCCATTTTTTCCATTCTACTTTAGTAAACATCTCCATATGAGATCCAATTACTTGTAGGGAAATGCAAGAGACCTCAGTTATGATGATGCACTAGGTCCATATCTGGGGCTTTGTGTATGTTCTCGAAATGCGTTTGTTGAGTGCTCATTAAGAAAGTTTCTATACAAGTTTCCGAACGAACTCCTTAAGAAAAGTTCTCCAAAAGTTCCTTATTAAAGAATCCTTTGAAGCATCAGGTCGTCACAAACGTTTTGACTACTTGTGGACCCAATACGGACTCTGTATGAGTCAGATATCCATGTTTCGGTTAACACTGCGCAAAACTGATTCCGAATGATAGTCATAGACTAGTTCTTGTGTAGTTGCATTTGACTTTTCCATTCTACTTCACTAAACATCTCCATATGAGATCCAATTACTTGTAGGGAAATATAAGAGACCTCAGTTATGATGAAGCACTAGGTCCATAGCTGGGACTTTGTGTATGTTCTCGAAATGCGTTTGTCGAGTGCTCATTAAGAAAGTTTCTATACAAGTTTCTCAACGAACTCCTTAAGAAAAGTTCTCCAAAAGTTCCCTATGAAAGAATCCTTTGAAGCATCTAGTCGTCACAAATGTTTTGACTACTTGTGGAGCCAAAACGGACTCCGTATGAGTCAGATATCCATGTTTCGGTTAACACTTCGCAAAACTGATTCCGAACGACAGTAACAGACTAGTTCTTGTGTAGTTGCATTCGATTTTTTCCATTCTACTTCACTAAACATCTCCATATGAGATCCAATTACTCATAGGGAAATATAAGAGACCTCAGTTATGATGATGCACTAGGTCCATAGCTGGGACTTTGTGTATGTTCTCAAAATGCCTTTGTCGACTGCTCAATAAGAAAGTTTCTATATAAGTTTCTGAACGAACTCCTTAAGAAAAGTTCTCCAAAAGTTCCCTACAAAAGAATCCTTCGAAGCATCTGGTCATCACAAATGTTTTGACTACTTGTGGAGCCAAAACGGACTCCGTATGAGTCAGATATCCATGTTTCTATTAACATTGTGCAAAACTGATTCCGAACGACAGTTACAGACTAGTTCTTGTGTAGTTGCATTCGATTTTTTCCATTCTACTTCACTAAACATCTCCATATGAGATCCAATTACTTTAAGGAAAATGCAAGAGACCTCAGTTATGATGATGCACTAGGTCCATAGCTGGGACTTTGTGTATGTTCTCGATATGCGTTTGTCGAGTGATCATTAAGAAAGTTTCTATACAAGTTTCTGAACGAACTCCTTATGAAAAGTTCTCCAAAAGTTCCCTATGAAAGAATCCTTTGAAGCATCTGGTCATCACAAATGTTTTGACTACTTGTGGAGCCAAAACGGACTCCGTATGAGTCAGATATCCATGTTTCGGTTAACACTGCGCAAAACTGATTTCGAACGATTGTTACAGACTAGTTCTTGTGTAGTTGCATTCGATTTTTTCCGTTCTACTTCACTAAACATCTCCATATGAGATACAATTACTTCTAGGGAAATGCAAGAGACCTCAGTTATGCTGATGCACTAGGTCCATAGCTGGGACTTTGTGTATGTTCTCGAAATGTGTTTGTCGAGTGCTCATTAAGAAAGTTTCTATACAAGTTTCTGAACGAACTCCTTAAGAAAAGTTCTCCAAAAGTTCCCTATGAAAGAATCCTTCGAAGCATCTGGTCGTAACAAACGTTTTGACTACTTGTGGAGCCAAAACGGACTCCGTATGAGTTAGATATCCATGTTTCGGTTAATATTGCGCAAAACTGATTCCGAACGACAGGTACACACTAGTTCTTGTGTAGTTGCATTCGATTTTTCCCATTCTACTTCACTAAACATCTCCATATGAGATCCAATTACTTGTAGGGAAATGCAAGAGACCTCAGTTATGATGATGCACTAGGTAGTTAGTCACGGGATCATGCATTACGGAACGAGTAAAGTGACTTGCCGGTAACGAGATTGAACGAGGTATTGGGATACCAACGATCGAATCTCGGGCAAGTAACATACCGATTGACAAAGGGAATTGTATACGGGATTGATTGAATCCCTGACATCGTGGTTCATCCGATGAGATCATCGTGGAACATGTGGGAGCCAATATGGGTATCCAGATCCCGCTATTGGTTATTGGCCGGAGAGATGTGTCGGTCATGTCTGCATGGTTCCCGAACCCGTAGGGTCTACACACTTAAGGTTCGGTGACGCTAGAGTTGTTATGGGAAATAGTATGTGGTTACCGAAGGTTGTTCGGAGTCTCGGATAGGATCCCGGACGTCACGAGGAGTTCCGAAATGGTTCGGAGGTAAAGATTTATATATGGGAAGTCATCATACGGTCACCGGAAGTATTCAGGTGTCGGGACCCCGATTCTAGGTCACACCGATCTAGCATGTAACACCTCATATCACTTTGCGGCCTCACACACGGTATTCCCACGGGTGTCGCCTTACCATGGCCCGGGATCGTTTGCGCCTTTTGGCTCACGTATATGATAGTGTCGCTAGCATCCATATGACAAAGAACCCGGGCCGACATGACTAGTCGTGAACCCAAAGTGGCACTAACTTACAGGGACAGGCATACATGAAACAACATCGAGCATGTCGGTCAGCAGCGTGTGAATCCGGGCTGTAGCAACTGGGCTAACAGGACTCCGGGAACCCGGGCTGTAGCAGGCTAGGCAGGACTCCGGATGTCACCGCGTGACATTTCCCCGAAGGGACAGACACAGGAACGAAATGAAACACATGCCGGCCAGTCAAGTGTCCAGAGCAGTAGTGCTGGGCTAGCAGGACTCCGGTGAACCGGGCTGTAGCGGACTACTATGGCTCAAGGAGGCGCTAGACTACATTTCCCCATAAGAGAGGCTACCAAGGATAGACAACTAGGTTGTCGGATCCCGCACATAGCAATACACGTTACACGTACGCATAACATGCAAGTATGTGCTGTACAACATGGCATCACAACATAACACAAACTCATATAGATAAAAGGCCCAGAAGAGCCACATAGCATTAAGTACAAACAGGGGTCACCTGACCCATCATTCAGAGCATACAAGCAACGGAAGCATTACATGTCTGAGTACAGACAACTACAAAAGAAAAGGGCGAGAAGCCTGACTATCTACAAGCCCCTCCCAAGGGTACAAGATCGTAGCTGAGGTACAAGCTACTCATCGAAGTCCAAGCGGAACTACTAATAAGACTGAAGTCTCCGCTGCAAAAACATAAATAAAGCAACATGAGTACAAAGGTACTCAGCAAGACTTACATCAGATCCTATCATACATGCATTTGTATCAAGAAGGTAGTGTGGGTTTTAGTTGCAGCAAGCCAGCTTTGACTCAGTGGCTATCCTGTTCTACGACTACGAGAAACTTCTTTGAGGTAAGAAGGCGCACACGAGTCCACTGATCACCACCTCAATACACCACTATGGATTCATTCCCGTCTCACTACGAGAAGCCATCCATAGCACTCACACTTATCTTGAGCATTTTAGAGGATCCACTTCAAGTTGTCTATGTACCACATAAGCATCCAAGAAGTCCATAACCGAGGACACGGCTATTCGAATAGATCATGATAACCCTGCAGGGGTGTACTGCATCACACACGCTCTCGCCACTTACCGCCACGTACACGTCATGTACCTCGGCAACCTTCAAGCGAAAGCCTGGCAAGGGTGTCGGCCATGACCTGACTAACCACACAAGACTCTAGTCCAGGTTTATCGCCTATTCGGGTTCCATCCGCAAGGAGATCCGGCCGGGGTGTCGCTCACGGCCCCAAACGATGTGTACAGGGTTCCCGAGCCCACCATCCGGGTGCCACTCGGTACACCGGGCCACGTGTGCCTAGTCTGTCCCAAGCCCACCCTGCCGGGTGCCACTCGGTAGAAAAATAGCACTACCTACAAACACCAGAAACTATTTGCAACTCCTGGACAGAGATCAAGGCGGTTAATAAGTCGAGAGAGCTTGGAGCGCCCGGAGCCCAATGTGTGGTAGTAGCTAGTCATTGGACAAGTTACACAGAACTCGGTTCTTAAGGACGGTCCCAATGAGACAACCCACCATGTACTCCTACATGGCCTCTCACCGCTACCTTTACCAAATCGTGTTCACACGCTTAACTCTCAGCACCAGAACATATCGTAACACTCCAATTCATTCTCAATGAACCAGACCTGACACAACTCTAAGCAATAGCAGGCATGGCATGGTAGGAACACAACATGGCTCAATCAACTCCTACACATGCTAGTGGGTTTCAACTATTTACTGTGGCAATGACAGGTCATGCAGAGGAATGGGTTCAACTACCGCAGCATAAAGTAGCAGTTGAATCGTTGTTGTCCTAATGCAGTAAAAGGGAGCAGAAGCGAGAGAGTAGGATTGTATCGGAATGAACAAAGGGGGTTTGCTTGCCTGGTGGATCAATAGGGTGGCACTGCTCCTCAGACAGGTACTCTGGAACACTCTCCGGAGCAGGACCTATCGAGAAGGAACGGTGTCGACAATCAAAACACAATCATATGCAACAATATGATGCATGAATATGGCATGAATATGTGATGTATTTTGAGCCAATGCATTTAGCATTCAACTTGGAAGAGATCCATTTGAACCAAAGGTTCAAATGCAACTCTAATTTAAGTCCTTATATATGCCATTTATATGTTTTCACTTATACAGTAGGTATAAGTTGGTTTGTCATGCATGAAACTAGTACAGGTGGATAGATTGCATTTTTCTGATAATTTTTCATATATAAATTATTTAAATCTGAGCTACGGTTGAATTTCTATGAATTTTAGAAGTTTTGAACATTTTCTGGAATTTCCTGATTTAATTTAAATCCAGAAAAAGGGTTTATTGCGTCGGCACTGCGTCATCATGACGTCAGCGGGTCAACGGGCTGGCCAGGGTCAAATCTGACCGGCGGAGCCCACTGGTCAGTGAGACAGGGGTTAACCCCGCGTTGACTCACCTTTGACCTGCTGTGGGGCCCGCTCTCAGCGGCTGTAGGGCGGCTAATTAGTGGGGTTTAACCACTAATGGCCGTGCCACGTTGGCGGGGTTACGCCGGCAATGACCCGACGCGGTGGTGATCGCCGGCCGACCTTTTCCGGCCACGGCTGGACGTGCGGTTAGGTGCGTTGGACAGCCCGTGGTCCGGGCCATCCAGCGGTGGTCGTGGGGTCGCCGGAGACGACGTGTAGCGGCGATGGCGGTGAGCGTATGCGGCGGCGGAGCTCGGTGGGGTGCGGGCGCTGCGCTGGGACTCGCTTTCGAGCCGGCTGGGCTACACAACGGCGTCAGGGGCTCTGTGGAGCATGCCCGTTGCACGAAGGCAGCGAACGAAGCACGATGAGCGCGCGCGCTGCGGCAATGGCGGAGCCGAGCTTCGGCTCATGCGGGCAGGGGAGCTAGTGGGCAGGGGAGAGCAGGAGAGTAGGGGGAGTCGATGCAGTGGCTCACAACGGATCCAAAGGTGTCGACGGCGAGCTCGGGGAAGCCTGGACGGCGTCGAATCGACGGTGGGGTTGCCGGCGGCCGAAGCTTGAAGACGACGACGATGCAGTCGTTGCGGGGCGTCCGGAGTGGCTTCTTTCGGTGGATAGGCGAAGATCGTCGATGCGGAGCTCGGGGACACGGCGAGAAGGCTCGGGGGTGGCTGTGGCCGCGTCGGCGTGCGGCGGTGCTCTCCGGTGCGTTCGGGCGTTGGAAGAGAGAGCGAGAGAGAGGAGGGGAGAGGCGCAGAAGAGAGGGAGTGAGGCCAGGGGGAGCTGGGCGCTTCTGGCAAGGCCAGGTCGAAGAGGGGAGAGGGCAGGCAGGCAGCTGCCGTGGCGTGCATGCGCGCGGCGTGCGGCGACCACGCGCCCTGTCCCTCTCGCGCGAGGAGGGGGACGACTGGCGCTGGCCAGTCAGCTGGGCCGACCTGCTGGGCCAGGCCAGGCCGCAGGTAAGCTCCCTTTTTCCTATTTCTTTTTCTTTTCTAATTTTCTGACATTTGTTTGGTTTAATAAAAATACTAAACCATTTTATTTTCTTCTGACAATTTTTGCAGGGACCTATGGGATTATTCCAAAGCCCCTCACCAAAATTCAGAATTTTTGGACATATATAAAATATATAACATATATATATCCAATGCAAATAATTATTGCATTAATTCCAAATGGCCAAAATATATATTTGTGAGCTCCTGAAAATATTGGTTTGATTTTTATCTCTGTCCAATATTTTCAGAGAGCAACATGAACATTTTCTTGGACCCTTTTGGAGCAATTTTTATCTGGGTCATTTCCAGAAATGATTCTGAGGGTTTCACAAATCCCCATTTCAAATTTAAATGAAATTTAGACATGATGCACACATGACTAGCTAGTCTAGGTCATACCAGAACTAGGGATGTGACATCAGGGGTATGCCGGTATTGTACCGGGGCCACCGAAGGGGTTGCGGGGGTCCGCCGGGAGGGTCCACCTGCCCCGGAGGGCCTTATGGGCTGTAGGTGGAAGGGAACCAGCCCCTAAGTGGGCTGGGCACCACCCTCCCCCTAGGGCCCATGCGCCTAGGGTTGGGGGAAACCCTGGAGGGGGCGCCCCCCTTGACTTGGGGGGCAAGCCACCCTCCCTGGCCGCCGCCCCTCCCACCAGATGGGATCTAAGGGGCCGGCCCCCCTCTCCCTTGCCCCTATATATAGTGGAGGGGTGGGAGGGCAGCCGCACCCCTGGCCTGGCGCAGCCCTCCCTCCTCATACACCTCCTCCTCCTCCTCCTCCTCCGTAGTGCTTAGCGAAGCTCTGCCGGAGAACCACGAGCTCCATTGCCACCACGCCGTCGTGCTGCTGGAGTTCTCCCTCAACTTCTCCTCTCCCCTGGCTGGATCAAGAAGGAGGAGATGTCCCCGGGCTGTACGTGTGTTGAACGTGGAGGCGCCGTCCGTTCGGCGCTAGATCGGAACTTCCGCGATTTGAATCGCCGCGAGTACGACTCCATCAACCGCGTTCTTGTAACGCTTCCGCTTAGCGATCTTCAAGGGTATGAAGATGCACTCCCTCTCTCTCGTTGCTAGCATCTCCTAGATTGATCTTGGTGACACGTAGGAAAATTTTGAATTATTGCTACGTTCCCCAACAGTGGCATCATGAGCTAGGTCTATGCGTAGATTCTATGCACGAGTAGAACACAAAGTAGTTGTGGGCGATGATTTGTTCAATTTGCTTGCCGTTACTAGTCTTATCTTGATTCGGCGGCATTGTGGGATGAAGCGGCCCAGACCGACCTTACACGCACTCTTACGTGAGACAGGTTCCACCGACTGACATGCACTTGATGCATAAGGTGGCTAGCGGGTGTCTGTCTCTCCCACTTTAGTTGGATCAGATTCGATGAAGAGGGTCCTTATGAAGGGTAAATAGAAATTGGCATATCACCGTTGTGGCTTTTGCGTAGGTAAGAAAACGTTCTTGCTAGAAACCCATAGCAGCCACGTAAAACATGCAACAACAATTAGAGGACGTCTAACTTGTTTTTGCAGGGTATGCTATGTGATGTGATATGGCCAAAAGGATGTGATGAATTATATATGTGATGTATGAGATTGATCGTGTTCTTGTAATAGGAATCACGACTTGCATGTCGATGAGTATGACAACCGGCAGGAGCCATAGGAGTTGTCTTAATTTATAGTAGTAGAAGTAATAGTTGGCGAGACAACTTCATGAAGACACGATGATGGAGATCATGGTGTCATGCCGGTGACAAAGGTGATCATGCCGCGCCTCGAAGATGGAGATCAAAGGCGCAAGATGATATTGGCCATATCATGTCACTTTATGATTTGCACGTGATGTTTGTCATGTTTACATCTTATTTGCTTAGAACGACGGTAGCATAAATAAGATGATCCCTCACTAAAATTTCAAGAGACGTGTTCCCCCTAACTGTGCACCGTTGCGAAGGTTCGTTGTTTCGAAGCACCACGTGATGATCGGGTGTGATAGATTCTAACGTTCACATACAACGGGTGTAAGCCAGATTTACACATGCGAAACACTTAGGTTGACTTGACGAGCCTAGCATGTACAGACATGGCCTCGGAACACAAGAGAACGAAAGGTCGAACACGAGTCGTATAGTAGATACGATCAACATGGAGATGTTCACCGATGATGACTAGTCCGTCTCACGTGATGATCGGACACGGCCTAGTTGACTCGGATCATGTATCACTTAGATGACTAGAGGGATGTCTATCTGAGTGGGAGTTCATTAAATAATTTGATTAGATGAACTTAATTATCATGAACATAGTCAGAAGGTCTTTGCAAATTATGTCGTAGCTTATGCTTTAGTTCTACTGTTTAAGATATGGTCCTAGAGAAAATTTAGTTGAAAGTTGATAGTAGCAATTATGCGGACTGGGTCCGTAAACTGAGGATTGTCCTCATTGCTGCACATAAGGCTTATGTCCTTAATGCACCGCTCGGTGTGCTGAACCTCGAGCGTCATTTGTGGATGTTGTGAACATCTGACATACACGTTTTGATGACTACGTGATAGTTCAGTGCGTAAGGTTGAACGGTTTAGAATTGAGGCACCGAAGACATTTTGAAACGTTGCGGAACATATGAGATGTTCCAAGAGCTGAAATTGGGATTTTAGGCTCGTGCCCACGTCAAGTGGTATGAGACCTCTGACAAGTTTCTTAAACCTGCAAACTAAGGGAGAAAAGCTCAACCGTTGAGCATGTGCTCAGATTGTCTGAGTACTACAATCGCTTGAATCGAGTGGGAGTTAATCTTCCAGATGAGATAGTGATGGTTCTCCAAAGTCACTGCCACCAAGCTACTAGAGCTTCGTGATGAACTATAACAAATCAGGGATAGATATGATGATCCTTGAGCTATTCGCGATGTTTGACACCACGAAAGTAGGAATCAAGTAGGAGCATCAATTGTTGATGGTTAGTAAAACCACTAGTTTCAAGAAGGGCAAGGGAAAGAAGGGATACTTCATGAAACGGCAAATCAGTTGCTGCTCTAGTGAAGAAACCCAAGGTTGAACCCAAACCCGAGACTAAGTGCTTCTGTAATGAGGGGAACGGTCACTGAAGCAGAACTACCCTAGATACTTGGTAGATGAGAAGGTAGGCAAGGTCGACAGAAGTATATTGGATATACATTATATTAATGTGTACTTTACTAGTACTCCTAGTAGCACCAGGGTATTAGATACCGGTTCGGTTGCTAAGTGTTGGTAACTCGAAATAAAAGGCTACGGAATAAACGGAGACTAGCTAAAGGTGAGATGACGATATGTGTTGGAAGTGTTTCCAAGGTTGATGTGATCAAGCATCGCATGCTCCCTCTACCATCGAGATTGGTGTTAAACCTAAATAATTGTTATTTGGTGTTTGCGTTGAGCATAGACATGATTGGATTATGTTTATCACAATATGGTTATTCATTAAAGGAGAATAATGATTACTCTGTCTATTTGAATAATACCTTCAATGGTCTTGCACCTAAAATGAATGGTTTATTGAATCTCGATCGTAGTGATACACATGTTCATGCCAAAAGATGTGAGATAGTAATGATAGTACCACATACTTGTGGCACTGCCACTTGAGTCATATTGGTATAAAACGCATGAAGAAGCTCCATGTTGATGGATCTTTGGACTCACTCGTTTTTGAAAAGATTGAGACATGCGAACCATGTCTATTAGTATATATGCATGAAGAAAGTCCATACAGATGGATCGTTTGGACTCACTTGATTTTGAATCACTTGAGACATGCAGATCATACCACATGGGCAAGATGACTGAAAGGCCTCGTTTTCAGTAAAGATGGAACAAGAAAGCAACTTGTTGGAAGTAATACATTTTGATGTGTGCAGTCCAATGAGTGCTGAGGCATGCAGTGGATATCGTTATGTTCTTGCTTCACAGATGATTTGAGTAGATGCTGAGTATATTTACTTGATGAAACACAAGTCTGAATTATTGAAAGGTTCAAGTAATTTCAGAGTGAAGTTGAAGATCGTCGTGACAACAGGATAAAATGTCTGTGATATGATCATGGAGATGAATATCTGAGTTACGAGTTTGGCACACAATTAAGAAATTGTGGAAATTGTTTCACAACTAATACCGCCTGGAACACCATAGTGTGATGGTGTGTCCGAACATCATAACTGCACCCTATTGGATATGGTGCATACCATGATGTCTCTTATCGAATTACACTATCGTTTATGGGTTAGGCATTAGAGACAACCGCATTCACTTTAAATAGGGCACCACGCAATTCCGTTGAGACGACACCATATGAACTATGGTTTAGAGAAACCTAAGCTGTCGTTTCTTAAAAGTTTGGGGCTGCGACGCTTACGTGAAAAAGTTTCAGGCTGATAAGCTCGAACCCAAAGCGGATAAATGCATCTTCATAGAATACCCAAAACAGTTGGGTATACCTCCTATTTCAGATCTGGAAGCAAAAGTGATTGTTTCTAGAAACGGGTCCTTTCTCGAGAAAAAGTTTCTCTCGAAAGAATTGAGTGGGAGGATGGTGGGGACTTGATGAGGTTATTGTAACGTCACTTCAACTAGTGTGTAGCAGGGCACAAGAAGTTGTTCCTATGGCACCTACACCAATTGAAGTGGAAGCTTATGATATTGATCATGAAACTTCGGATCAAGTCACTACCAAACCTCGTAGGACGACAAGGATGCGTACTACTTTAGAGTGGTACGTAATCCTGTCTTGGAAGTCATGTTGCTAGACAACAATGAACCTACGAGCTATGGAGAAGCGATGATGGGCCCAGATTCCGACGAATGGCTCGAGGCCATAAAATCCGAGAGAGGATCCATGTATAAAAACAAAGTGTAGACTTTGGAAGAACTACTTGATGGTCGTAAGGCTGTTGGGTGCAGATGGATTTTAAAAGGAAGACAGACAATGATGGTAAGTGTCACCATTAAGAAAGCGCGACTTGTCGTTAAGATGTTTTCTGGCAAGTTCAAGGAGTTGACTGCGATGAGACTTTCTCACTCGTAGCGATGCTAAGAGTCTGTTGGAATTATATTAGCAGTTACTACATTATTTATGAAATCTTGCAGATAGGATGTCAAAACATTGTTTCCTCGACGATTTTCTTGAGGAAAGGTTGTATGTGATACAACCAGAAGGTTTTGTCAATCCTGAAAGATGCTAACAAGTATGCAAAGCTCCAGCAATCCTTCTAAGGACTGGAGTAAGCATCTCGGAGTTGGAATGTACGCTTTGATGAGATGATCAAAGATTTTGGGTTTATACAAAGTTTATGAGAAACTTATATTTCCAAAGAAGTGAGTGGGAGCACTATAGAATTTTTGATGAGTATATGTTGTTAACATATTGTTGATCAGAAATGATGTAGAATTTCTGGAAAGCATCCAGGGTTATTTGAAAAGTGTTTTTCAATGGAAAACCTGGATTAAGCTACTTGAACATTGAGCATCAAGATCTATAAGGATAGATCAAAAACGCTTAATAGTACTTTTAAATGAATACATACCGTGACAAGATTTTGAAGGAGTTCAAAATAGATCAGCAAAGAAGGAGTTCTTGGCTGTGTTACAAGGTGTGAGTATTGAGTAAGACTCAAGACCTGACCACGGCAGAAGAGAGAGAAAGGACGAAGGTCGTCCCCTATGCTTTAGATGCAGGCTCTACAATATGCTATGTTGTGTACCGCACCTGAAGTGTGCCTTGCCATGAGTTAGTCAAGGGGTACAATAGTGATCCAGGAAGGGATCACATGACAACGGTCGAACTTATCCTTAGTATCTAGTGGACTACGGAATTTTCTCGATTATGGAGGTGGAAAAGGAGTTCGTCATAAAGGGTTACGTCGATGCAAACTTTGACACTAATCCGGATGACTCTGAGTAGTAAACCGGATTCGTTAAGTAGAGCAGTTATTTGGAATAGCTCCAAGTAGCGCGTGGTAGCTGCATCTACAAGATGACATAGAGATTTGTAAAGCACACACGGATCTGAAAGGTTCAGACCCGTTGACTAGTAACCTCTCTCACAAGCGAGATATGAACAAACCCCATGGGTGTTGGATTCATTACAATCACATAGTGATGTGAACTAGATTATTGACTCTAGTGCAAGTGGGAGACTGTTGGAAATATGCCCTAGAGGCAATAATAAAATGGTTATTATTGTATTTCCTTGTTCATGATAATTGTCTATTGTTCATGCTATAATTGTATTAACTGGAAACCGTAATACATGTGTGAATACATAGACCACAACATGTCCCTAGTAAGCCTCTAGTTGACTAGCTCGTTGATCAATAGATGGTTATGGTTTCCTGACCATGGACATTGGATGTCATTGATAACGGGATCACATCATTAGGAGAATGATGTGATGGACAAGACCCAATCCTAAGCATAGCACAAGATCGTGTAGTTCGTTTGCTAAGAGCTTTTCTAATGTCAAGTATCGTTTCCTTAGACCATGAGATTGTGCAACTCCCGGATACCGTAGGAATGCTTTGGGTGTACCAAACGTCACAACGTAACTGGGTGGCTATAAAGGTGCATTACAGGTATCTCCGAAAGTGTCTGTTGGGTTGGCACGAATCGAGACTGGGATTTGTCACTCCGTATGACGGAGAGGTATCTCTGGGCCCACTCGGTAATGCATCATCATAATGAGCTCAATGTGACTAAGTAGTTAGTCACGGGATCATGCATTACGGAACGAGTAAAGTGACTTACCGGTAACGAGATTGAACGAGGTATTGGGATACCGACGATCGAATCTCGGGCAAGTAACATACCGATTGACAAAGGGAATTGTATACGGGATTGATTGAATCCCCGACATCGTGGTTCATCCGATGAGATCATCGTGGAACATGTGGGAGCCAATATGGGTATCTAGATCCCGCTATTGTTTATTGGCCGGAGAGATGTGTCGGTCATGTCTGCATGGTTCCCGAACCCATAGGGTCTACACACTTAAGGTTCGGTGATGCTAGAGTTGTTATAGGAAATAGTATGTGGTTACCGAAGGTTGTTCGGAGTCCCGGATAGGATCCCGGACGTCACGAGGAGTTCCGAAATGGTTCGGAGGTAAAGATTTATATATGGGAAGTCATCATACGGTCACCGGAAGTATTCAGGGGTATGCCGGTATTGTACCGGGGCCACCAAAGGGTTTCCGGGGGTCCGCCGGGAGGGTCCACCTGCCCCGGAGGGCCTTATGGGCTGTAGGTGGAAGGGAACCAGCACCTAAGTGGGTTGGGCACCAACCTCCCCCTAGGGCCCATGCGCCTAGGGTTGGGGGTAACCCTGGAGGGGGCGCCCCCCTTGACTTGGGGGGCAAGCCACCCTCCCTGGCCGCCGCCCCTCCCACCAGATGGGATCTAAGGGGCCGGCCCCCCTCTCCCTTGCCCCTATATATAGTGGAGGGGTGGGAGGGCAGCCGCACCCCTGGCCTGGCGCAGCCCTCCCTCCTCATACACCTCCTCCTCCTCCTCTGTAGTGCTTAGCAAAGCTCTGCCGGAGAACCACGAGCTCCATTGCCACCACGCCGTCGTGCTGCTGGAGTTCTCCCTCAACTTCTCCTCTCCCCTTGCTGGATAAAGAAGGAGGAGACGTCCCCGGGCTGTACGTGTGTTGAACGCGGAGGCGCCGTCCGTTCGGCGCTAGATCGGAACTTCCGCGATTTGAATCGCCGCGAGTACGACTCCATCAACCGCGTTCTTGTAACGCTTCCGTTTAGCGATCTTCAAGGGTATGAAGATGCACTCCCTCTCTCTCGTTGCTAGCATCTCCTAGATTGATCTTGGTGACACGTAGGAAAATTTTGAATTATTGTTATGTTCCCCAACATCTACTTCACTAAACATCTCCATATGAGATCCAATTACTTGTAGGGAAATGCAAGAGACCTCGGTTATGATGATGCACTAGGTCCATAGCTGGGACATTGTGTATGTTCTCGAAATGCATTTGTCGAGTGCTCATTAAGAAAGTTTCTATACAAGTTTCTGAACGAACTCCTTAAGAAAAGTTCTCCAAAAGTTCCCTATGAAAGAACCCTTCGAAGCATCTGGTCATTACAAACATTTCGACTACTTGTGGAGCCAAAACGGACTCCGTATGAGTCAGATATCCATGTTTCGGTTAACATTGTGCAAAACTGATTCCGAACGACAGTTACAGACTAGGTCTTGTGTAGTTGCATTCAATTTTTTCCATTCTACTTCACTAAACATCTCCATATGAGATCCAATTACTTGTAGGGAAAAGCAAGAGACCTCAGTTATGATGATGCACTAGGTCCATAACTGGGACTTTGTGTATGTTCCCGAAATGCGTTTGTCGAGTGCTCATTAAGAAAGTTTCTATACAAGTTTCTGAACGAACTCCTTAAGAAAAGTTCTCCAAAAGTTCCCTATGAAAGAATCCTTCGAAGCATCTGGTCGTCACAAACGTTTTGACTACTTGTGGAGCCAAAACGGACTCCGTATGAGTCAGATATCCATGTTTCAGTTAACACTGCGCAAAACTGATTTCGAACGACAGTTACAGACTAGTTCTTGTGTAGTTGCATTCGATTTTTTCCATTCTACTTCACTAAACATCTCCATATGAGATCCAATTACTTGTAGGAAAATGCAAGAGACCTCAGTTATGATGATGCACTAGGTCCATAGCTAGGGCTTTGTGTATGTTCTCGAAATGCGTTTGTCGAGTGCTCATTAAGAAAGTTTCTATACAAGTTTCTGAACGAACGCCTTAAGAAAAGTTATCCAAAAGTTCCATATGAAAGAATCCTTCGATGCTTCTGGTTGTCACAAACGTTTTGACTACTTGTGGAACCAAAACGGACTCCGTATGAGTCAGATGTCCATGTTTCAGTTAACAATGCGCAAAACTGATTCCGAACGACAGTTAAAGACTAGTTCTTGTGTAGTTGCATTCGATTTTTTCCATTCTGCTTCACTAAACATATCCACATGAGATCCGATTACTTGTAGGAAAATGCAAGAGACCTCAGTTATGATGATGCACTAGGTCCATAGCTGGGGCTTTGTGTATGTTCTCGAAATGCGTTTGTCGAGTGCTCATTAAGAAAGTTTCTATACAAGTTTCTGAACAAACACCTTAAGAAAATTTCTCTAAAAGTTCCCTATGACAGAATCCTTTGAAGCATCTGGTCCTCACAAACGTTTTGACTACTTGTGGAGCCAAAACGGACTCCGTATGAGTCAGATATCCATGTTTCAGTTAACACTGCGCAAAACTGATTCCGAACGAGAGTTACAGACTAGTTCTTGTGTAGTTGCATTCGATTTTTTCCATTCTACTTCACTAAACATCTCCATATGAGATCCAATTACTTGTAGGCAAATGCAAGAGACCTTAGTTATGATGATGCACTAGGACCATAGCTGGTACTTTGTGTATGTTCTCGAAATGCGTTTGGCGAGTGCTCATTAAGAAAGTTTCTATACAAGTTTCTGAACGAACTCCTTAAGATAAGTTCTCCAAAAGTTCCCTATGAAAGAATCCTTCGAAGCATCTGGTCGTCACAAACGTTATGACTACTTGTGGAGCCAAAATGGACTCCGTATGAGTCAGATATCCATGTTTCGGTTAACACTTCGCAAAACTGATTCCGAACGACAGTTACAGACTAGTTCTTGTCTAGTTGCATTAAATTTTTTCCATTCTACTTCACTAAACATCTCCATATGAGATCCAATTACTTGTAGGGAAATGCAAGAGACCTTAGTTATGATGATGCACTAGGTCCATAGCTGGGACTTTGTGTATGTTCTCAAAATGCCTTTGTCGAGTGCTCATTAAGAAAGTTTCTATATAAGTTTCTGAACGAACTCCTTAAGAAAACTTCTCCAAAAGTTCCTTATGAAAGAATCCTTCAAAGCATATGGTCATCACAAACGTTTTGACCACTTGTGGAGCCAAAACGGACTCCGTATGAGTCAGATATCCATGTTTCGGTTAACACTGCGCAAAACAGATTCCGAACGACAGTTACAGACTAGTTCTTGTGTAGTTGCATTCGATTTTTTCCATTCTACTTCACTAAACATCTCCATATGAGATCCAATTACTTGTAGGGAAATGCAGGAGACCTCAGTTATGATGATGCACTAGGGCCATAGCTGGGACTTTGTGTATGTTCTCGAAATGCGTTTGTCGAGTGCTCATTAAGAAAGTTTCTATAAAGGTTTCTGAACGGACTCCGTAATAAAAGTTCTCCAAAAGTTCCCTATCAAAGAATCCTTCGAAGCATCTGGTAGTCACAAATGTTTTGACTACTTGTGGAGCCAAAACGGACTCCGTATGAGTCAGATATCCATGTTTCTGTTAACATTGTGCTAAACTGATTCCGAACGACAGTTACAGACTAGTTCTTGTGTAGTTGCATTCGATTTCTTCCATTCTAGTTCAATAAACATCTCCATATGAGATCCAATTACTTGTAGGGAGATGCAAGAGACCTCAGTTACGATGATGCACTAGGGCCATAGCTGGGACTTTGTGTATGTGCTCGAAATGCGTTTGTTGAGTGCTCATTAAGAAAGTTTCTATACAAGTTTCTGAAAGAACTCCTTAAGGAAAGTTCTCCAAAAGTTCCCTATGAAAGAATCCTTCGAAGCATCTGGTCGTCAAAAACGTTTTGACTACTTGTGGAGCCAAAACGGACTCCGTATGAGTCAGATATCCATGTTTCAGTTAACACTGCGCAAAACTGATTTCGAACGAGAGTTACAGACTAGTTCTTGTGTAGTTGCATTCGATTTTTTCCATTCTACTTCACTAAACATCTCCATATGAGATCCAATTACTTGTAGGAAAATGCAAGAGACCTCAGTTATGATGATGCACTAGGTCCATAGCTAGGGCTTTGTGTATGTTCTCGAAATGCGTTTGTCGAGTGCTCATTAAGAAAGTTTCTATACAAGTTTCTGTATGAACTCCTTAAGAAAAGTTCTCCAAAAGTTCCCTATGAAAGAATCCTTAGAAGCATCTGGTCGTCACAAACATTTGACTACTTGTGGAGCCAAACCGGACTCCGTATGTGTCAGATATCAATGTTTCTGTTAATACTGCGCAAAACTGATTCCGAACGACAGTTACACACTAGTTCTTGTGTAGTTGCATTCGATTTTTTCCATTCTACTTCTCTAAACATCTCCATATGAGATCCAATTACTTGTAGAGAAAAGCAAGAGACCTCAGTTATGATGATGCACTAGGTCCATAGCTGGGACTTTGTGTATCTTCTCGGCATGCGTTTGTCGAGTGCTCATTAAGAAAGTTTCTATACAAGTTTCTGAACGGACTCCTTAAGAAAAGTTCTCCAAGAGTTCCCTATAAAAGAATCATTCGAAGCATCTGGTCATCACAAATGTTTTGACTACTTGTGGAGCCAAAACGGACTCCGTATGAGTCAAATATCTATGTTTCAGTTAACACTGCGCAAAACTGATTCCGAACGATAGTTACAGACTAGTTCTTGTGTAGTTGCATTCGATTTTTTCCATTCTACTTCACTACACATCTCCATATGAGATCCAATTACTTGTAGGGAAATGCAAGAGACCTCAGTTAAGATGATGCACTAGGTCCATAGCTGAGGATTTGTGTATAGTCTCGAAATGCGTTTGTCGAGTGCTCATTAAGAAAGTTTCTATACAAGTTTCTGAATGAACTCCTTAAAAAAACTTCTCCAAAAGTTCCCTATGAAGGAATCCTTTGAAGCATCTGGTCGTCATAAACGTTTTGACTACTTGTGGAGCCAAAACGGACTCCGTATGAGTCAGATATCCATGTTTCAGTTAACACTGCGCAAAATTGATTCCGAATGACAGTTACAGACTAGTTCTTGTGTAGTTGCATTCGATTTTTCCATTCTACTTCACTAAACATCTCCATATGAGATCCAATTACTTGTAGGGAAATGCAAGAGACCTCAGTTACTATGATGCACTAGGTCCATAGCTAGGGCTTTGTGTATGTTCTCGAAATGCGTTTGTCGAGTGCTCATTAAGAAAGTTTCTATACAAGTTTCTGTATGAACTCCTTAAGAAAAGTTCTCCAAAAGTTCCCTATGAAAGAATCCTTAGAAGCATCTGGTCGCACAAACATTTGACTACTTGTGGAGCCAAACCGGACTCCGTATGTGTCAGATATCAATGTTTCTGTTAATACTGCGCAAAACTGATTCCGAACGACAGTTACACACTAGTTCTTGTGTAGTTGCATTCGATTTTTCCATTCTACTTCACTAAACATCTCCATATGAGATCCAATTACTTGTAGGGAAATGCAAGAGACCTCAGTTATGATGATGCACTAGGTCCATAGCTGGGACTTTGTGTATGTTCTCAAAATGCCTTTGTCGAGTGCTCATTAAGAAAGTTTCTATATAAGTTTCTGAACGAACTCCTGAAGAACAGTTCTCCAAAAGTTCCTTATGAAAGAATCCTTCAAAGCATTTGGTCATCACAAACGTTTTGACCACTTGTGGAGCCAAAACGGACTCCGTATGAGTCAGATATCCATGTTTCTGTTAACATTGTGCAAAACTGATTCCGAACGACAGTTACAGACTAGTTCTTGTGTAGTTGCATTCAATTTTTTCCATTCTACTTCACTAAACATCTCCATATGAGATCCCATTACTTGTAGGGAAATGCAAGAGACCTCAGTTATGATGATGCACTAGGGCCATAGCTGGGACTTTGTGTATGTTCTCGAAATGCGTATGTCGAGTGCTCATTAAGAAAGTTTCTATACAAGTTTCTGTATGAACTCTTTAAGAAAAGTTCTCCAAAAGTTCCCTATGAAAGAATCCTTAGAAGCATCTGGTCGTCACAAACGTTTTGACTACTTGTGGAGCCAAAACGGACTCCGTATGAGTCAGATATGCATGTTTCCGTTAACACTGCGCAAAACTGATTCCGAACGACAGTTACAGACTAGTTCTTGTGTAGTTGCATTTAATTTTTTCCATTCTACTTCACTAAACATCTCCATATAAGATCCAATTACTAGTAGGAAAATGCAAGACACCTCAGTTATGATGATGCACTAGGTCCATAGCTGAGACATTGTGTATGTTCTCAAAATGCCTTTGTCGAGTGCTCATTAAGAAAGTTTCTATATAAGTTTCTGAACGAACTCCTGAAGAAAAGTTCTCCAAAAGTTCCTTATGAAAGAATCCTTCAAAGCATTTGGTCATCACAAACGTTTTGACCACTTGTGGAGCCAAAACGGACTCCGTATGAGTCAGATATCCATGTTTCGGTTAAAACTGCGCAAAACTGATTCCGAACGACAGTTACAGACTAGTTCTTGTGTAGTTGCATTCGATTTTTTGCATTCTACTTCACTAAACATCTCCATATGAGATCCAACTACTTGTAGGGAAATGCAAGATACATCTGTTATGATGATGCACTAGGGTCATAGCTGGAACTTTTTGTATATTCTCGAAATGCGTTTGTCGAGTGCTCATTAAGAAAGTTTCTATACAAGTTTCTGAACGGACTCCTTAAGAAAAGTTCTCCAAAAGTTCCCTATAAAAGAATCCTTCGAAGCATCTGGTCGTCACAAATATTTTGACTACTTGTGGAGCCAAAACGGACTCCGTATGAGTCAGATATCCATGTTTCTGTTAACATTGTGCAAAACTGATTCCAAACGACAGTTACAGACTAGTTCTTGTGTAGTTGCATTCGATTTTTTCCATTCTACTTCACTAAACATCTCCATATGAGATCCAATTACTTGTAGGGAAATGCAAGAGACCTCAGTTATGATGATGCACTAGGGCCATAGCTGGGACTTTGTGTATGTTCTTGAAATGCGTATGTCGAGTGCTCATTAAGAAAGTTTCTATACAAGTTTCTGTATGAACTCCTTAAGAAAAGTTCTCCAAAAGTTCCCTATGAAAGAATGCTTAGAAGCATCTGGTCGTCACAAACGTTTTGACTACTTGTGGAGCAAAAACAGACTCCGTATGAGTGAGATATCCATGTTTCCGTTAACACTGCGCAAAACTGATTCCGAACGACAGTTACAGACTAGTTCTTGTGTAGTTGCTTTCGATTTTTTCCATTCTACTTCTCTAGACATCTCCATATGAGATCCAATTACTTGTAGGGAAAATCAAGAGACCTCAATTATGATGATGCACTAGGTCCATAGCTGGGACTTTGTGTATGTTCTCGAAATGCGTTTGTCAAGTGCTCATTAAGAAAGTTTCTATACAAGTTTCTGAACGGACTCCTGAAGAAAAGTTCTCCAAGAGTTCCCTATAAAAGAATCCTTCGAAGCATCTGGTCATCACAAATGTTTTGACTACTTGTGGAGCCAAAACGGACTCCGTATGAGTCAGATATCCATGTTTCAGTTAACACTGCGCAAAACTGATACCGAACGATAGTTACAGACTAGTTCTTGTGTAGTTGCATTCGATTTTTTCCATTCTACTTCACTACACATCTCCATATGAGATCCAATTACTTGTAGGGAAATGCAAGAGACCTCAGTTAAGATGATGCACTTGGTCCATAGCTTAGGATTTGTGTATAGTCTCGAAATGCGTTTGTCGAGTGCTCATTAAGAAAGTTTCTATACAAGTTTCTGAATGAACTCCTTAAGAAAAGTTCTCCAAAAGTTCCCTATGAAAGAGTGTTTTGAAGCATCTGGTCGTCACAAACGTTTTGACTACTTGTGGAGCCAAAACGGACTCCGTATGAGTCAGATATCCATGTTTCAGTTAACACTGCGCAAAACTGATTCCGAACGACAGTTACAGACTAGTTCTTGTGTAGTTGCATTCGATTTTTTCCATTCTACTTCACTAAACATCTCCATATGAGATCCAATTACTTGTAAGGAAATGCAAGAGACCTCAGTTATGATGATGCACTAGGTCCATAGCTCGGACTTCGTATATGTTCTCAAAATGCCTCTGTCGAGTGCTCATTCAGAAAGTTTCTATATAAGTTTCTGAACGAACTCCTTAAGAAAACTTCTCCAAAAGTTCCTTATGAAAGAATCCTTCAAAGCATCTGGTCATCACAAACGTTTTGACCACTTGTGGAGCCAAAACACACTCCGTATGAGTCAGATATCCATGTTTCGGTTAGCACTGCGCAAAACTGATTCCGAACGACAGTTACAGACTAGTTCTTGTGTAGTTGCATTTGATTTTTTCCATTCTTCTTCACTAAACATCTCCAATATGAGATCCAATTACTTGTAGGGAAATGAAAGAGACCTCATTTATGATGATGCACTAGGGCCATAGCTGGGACTTTGTGTATGTTTTCGAAATGCGTTTGTCGAGTGCTCATTAAGAAAGTTTCTATACAAATTTCTGTATGAACTCCTTATGAAAAGTTCTCCAAAAGTTCCCTATGAAAGAATCCGTAGAAGCATCTGGTCATCACAAATGTTTTGACTACTTGTGGAGCCAAAACGGACTCCGTATGAGTCAGATATCCATGTTTCCGTTAACACTGCGCAAAACTGATTCCGAACGACAGTTACACACTAGTTCTTGTGTAGTTGCATTCGATTTTTTCCATTCTACTTCTCTAAACATCTCCATATGAGATCCAATTACTTGTAGGGAAAATCAAGAGACCTCAGTTCTGATGATGCACTAGGTCCATAGCTGGGACTTTGTGTATGTTCTCGAAATGCGTTTGTCGAGTGCTCATTAAGTAAGTTTCTATACAAGTTTCTGAATGGACTCCTTAAGAAAAGTTCTCAAAGAGTTCCCTATAAAAGAATCATTCGAAGCATCTGGTCATCACAAATGTTTTGACTACTTGTGGAGCCAAAACGGACTCCGTATGAGTCAGATATCCATGTTTCAGTTAACACTGCGCAAAACTGATTCCGAACGATAGTTGCAGACTAGTTCTTGTGTAGTTGCATTCGATTTTTTCCATTCTACTTCACTACACATCTCCATATGAGGTCCAATTACTTGTAGGGAAATGCAAGAGACCTCAGTTAAGATGATGCACTAGGTCCATTGTGACGCCCGGATAATTAAGCTACAGTGATCCGCCGCTAATGATGCCAGGTCACCACGATTACTGTTGATAAACTCTCGATAGTTCAGAACTGAAACAAATTCAAAATTTAAATAAAAACAAACAATAAAAGTTTTCGAATATTAAAACTAAAATGTTCGGAGTGAACCAAATATTGCATAGGTAATTATGGTGGAGAAACCACACCTTTATAAAATTCTTAAATACTATAAGATGAATAAACAGCAGTAAAAACAATTAAATAAATACCTTTTTGATTTTATAAAATACTAAACTATTTTGTTCAGGGGTAAAACTTTTTGTGGTAGTAGTTGGAATTGTAACTCTATTTTAGTTGGGGTTTTCTTATGGTAAAACTATAAACTATTAAGAAATAAAAGTAAGTAGAAAAGAACAAGTAAAAAAATAAAACATAATAAATAAAAGGCCAAAAGGCCCCCCTCCCACCGGGCCTCGGCCCAGCCACATGCCAGGCCGGCCCATCCCCACTTCCTTAACCCCCTGGTGCCAAAACCCTAGGCACCGACACCCCCACTCCCCCACTCTCCCTCCCCCC